>NC_056750.1:65473786-65497769 GCF_019279795.1 Protopterus annectens | reverse complement strand
TTTAGGGGAAAAGGGGATTTTAGAGTTTCACAGTAGAGTTCAGTGGGACATGTTGATCCTTCCAACAGAACGAGGGGGGTTTTGGGTTACTTTATTTGAAGGGGTGTTTCTTTGATATGGTTTTGTTTATTCAACCTTTTTGTTTTATTTTTAAGTCTATGTAAGTATTTGGGGCTTATTGAATAAGACAAAAACTTGTATTTCTCTAAAGTTATTTTAACTTTATGAGTTAAAATTTCTTTGTATTTCTCATTTAGTTGTTTATTTCTTCAATAACTTTCTTGTCCATAATATTTTCTTTATTATTATGTTTATAAGAGTCTAATTTACTTTGAATATCTAACAATTCCTTATCCCAAGATTTCCTTTTATTATTATACCATCTGATACTTTGTCCATATAGATATGATTTTAAGGCATCCCAAACATAGACAATGGAGACTTCAGGAGTATTATTTATGTCTAGAAAATGTTTTACTTCTGAAAGTATATATTCTTTATAGTCTTTTAGTTGAGTTAAGTATGCTGGTATCCTTTTGATCTGAACATTATGAGTATTTTTATCATGAATTCAAAAACAATTGAATTATGATCAGATATAGGACATGAAATGATTTTGGAATTAATTAAATCTGTTACCATCTGGTTAGAAATAAAGACCCTATCTATTTTTGCATAAGTTTTGTATCTGTTAGAAAAAAAGGTGTATGGTAATGATTTTGAATCTATCTGATTATTAATATCATTCTAATGATAAGAATTAGCAAAATCATTTAAATGTTTTGCATTAGATGTAATTCTTCTTTTTCCTATAGTGGTAGTATCACTTTCATGTAGTATACAATTAAAGTCACCAGCTAAAATAATATCTCCTATAGAGAATGATATGATCTTATCAAGATGATGTTTCACTGTATTAATACCAATTCCAGGTATCCAATATTCATTAATTAAAGTGTAAGTCTTCCCATTAATTTGTATTGTAACCATACAAAACATTCCTTTGTCATCCTGATAAGACTTAATGGTTTTAGGAATGGGCATACTTTTATTCCATAAAATAGCCACTCCTCTTTTTTTCTGAGTGTGCTCTGAACTAACCAATACTGTATATTTGTTTGTGGCTAGTTTATCAATATCTTTTTTCAAGAGATAGGTTTCTTGCAGGAAGACTAAGTTGGCCTTATGTAAATTAATGTATCTTATTAGGCTTGCCCTTTTACACGGATTATTCAATCCATTAATGTTTAAAGAAATTCCTTTTAAAGATGTCATTTGGCATTTTTAAAACGTAAGAATCTTATGATCAAAATAACAAATAACAACATAAGTAATGTTACATCTCCTCCTTTAGGTGTACCTTTAATATAGCTGTATTTATTGAATCTCTTATGGGATTTTGTATAGGATTCAATTTTGTTTGTAGTGACAATGAGTGTACAAAATATATTGTGGATGTCAAACTATATACATATAACAATGAACAAGTGAAAATAATGTAAGGATTAAACCTTGCATCCAGCCTGGAGTTAAAAACTCCAACTTAGAGTAGTATTTACCACTCAAGTTAACCCCCTACCCTAAGCAGCAGTACCTCAGCTACCACCTTATCAATTTAATACTGGTTATATTTAACTTAAATTAACAGCTTTCAATTCAATTATCTAGCAAGACAAGACTACACATTTGATAAAACAGCATCATATAAACTAAAATAAACTTTTCTTTTTTTTTTTAAACTATTCATGCTACTATACACATCTATGTAATATAATACACTTGTATTCAAATAGCATTCAAATAATCTTGATATTAGGAACCAAGAGGAGAGAGAGAAATAAAAGACGTGAAAGAGGGAGAGAGAGTGAAAGAAAGAGAGAGAGAAAAAAAAAAAAAAAAGAAAAAGGAAGGCATATTTACATATTAATTTATTCAAAGTATGTAAAAATAAGTTAAACATTCATTTAAATCAAAAACTTTGGCTAATATGGTTCAGACATTACATATATTAAGATGCATCTATTTTCTGTCATGTAAATGCAGTCAACAGCTTCCAAAAAAAACCTTGAATTGCTTGTATATGAGCATTTTACTCATACTCATTATTGTCAATAGAATAAAATATTATATTTATAGAAATTGTTATAAATCATACTGCATAGTTATGCAAATTCTCAGAAACACTTGCATTATTGTAAAAAAAGCCATCTGTATTTTGTATGTCTATACTACTGCTTTAAAATATATCACATGACAATTTCTTCCAGAATAGAGTTATAAAGTTATTTATGCTTGTCAATCAGATGAATTAAATGAGTTATAGTAATGTATATGTTTGGAACATAAGTTTTTAACACAGATTAGTATGCTGCAGTCAAGAAGATTTTCAAAAACACTTGAATAAATGTTTCATTTTCTATGCCTTCTAAAATAAGACATTTACTTACTACAAGAAACTGCATCATTTAAAATCATTATAACTGACATATTTTATGAATTATAACATAGATATTTAAGTAATTATATAAAATAACTCACATTTAAATGTTAAAGAGTTCATTTTCCTTCACATAGTTGCATTTGCATCAGTTCTACTTCCTGGTAGAGTGTTCTTCCTGAATCTGCGATGTGTCAGTGTGATATCTGGGTCAAAGGTCAAATTGACTGCTTTCAGCTTCTCTGTGAGAATTCTGAGAGTTGAAGCTTTTGAAACAACTCGAGGACACTGTTCATGAGGTAGCCCACATCCCAGATTGTCTCCCTTAACATTTTGGCGGGAAACTTGTTAGAAACTAGTGACAAACATTCATTTAGCAGTGTAAATGCATCTAAACATGACAAAACCTTCGCGATGTATTTTACAGGTTATTACAGCCTCTATGTAAGTGAAATTAAGCCCAAAGTTATTAATAAGTAATAAAACTCAATATTTTTGTCCCAACTCAATTATTATGCAAATCTTATTATTTACTGTGTCTATATGATCAAAAGCATTTCTATATATTAATATGAAAAATAAAGAGAAAGAATAAAGAAAAGAAAAAGAGAGTAGAAAATAAAAGAGTGTAAAGCAGAAATAAAAAAAATGTAAGAGAAAGCTATAAGAAGTATATACAATGGAATATTACTTACTGTTTATATTAATAGAGTTAAAAATAAAACATATTATTTACTATTATTTAGTTCTAATTATTATTAGTTAAAGCATGACAGATTATTTACAAACAAGCATAAGCAGTATAATCAAGAAAGTATAATTAGGAATAGCATTTGAAGAACATATAAACTTTTACAAGGAATAAATATGTTATTATTCCATTTATCATATTTTCATTACTCTTCTTCCTGCCCTCCCCCACCCTTTACCCACTACATAATCTAAATAGAATGTCATTGTTTAAACAAAGAAAAGAAGAAAAGGAGAAAAAAAAGAAAAAAAAGTATCAAATTACTGACCTTACTTTTTTCAGAAAGAGAAACAAATTGAATAATAGCTTGTTATTAGTTCCTCAGATATTTTGACTGGTTATGAAACAAAACATTTCTTTGCACACAGAGAATAACTTTGATTAAATCTTTTTCAGAATATTTGTGGCTTTCTGGAAATGCAGGAACTATATTTAAAAAGATTAATAATGAAATAAAATGATGAGAGAAAAAAAAAACATAGAACAAATCATTTGTTTTTTAGTCTCTTCTTCTTCTCTGAAGTCTTCCATGAAGTTTCAGTTGCCAGTCTCTTTAATGAAGGACTAGCCCATTCCATTTCCTCTATTTTATCCAAAATCTTATTTTTTTGATAAACAGTAAAGCAGAGTCTAAGTCATCAAAAATTTTAGGACCATCAGGAAGGAAGATTTTTAGCTTGGCAGGAAACAGAAGGTATGTTTTAAACTGTGCTTTTTTAAGCTCCCTTATTAGTGGCAGAAAAACTTTTCTTTTAGCTATTACCAAGGAAGAATAGTCATTGTCAAAACACACAGTTGTCTCATTAATCTTAACAGGAGCTTTAGCCCAAGCAGATTTAAGAACCATCTCTTTATCAAAAGTTGATAGAAATCTAACTATAACTGATCTAGGATAGTTTTTGTTAGAGTTAGTATTAGCTATAGATCTATGTACTCTTTCGATACCAAAAGAGAATGCTTCTGGTAAGTCTAAAGTTTTAGGGAGTCATGTTGTTAAAAAAGAAGTAATATTGTTACCTTCAATATTTTCTGGCAGTCCAAAAATCCTAATGTTATTGCGCCTAGATCTATTTTCCAGGTCATCCAGCTTTGTTTGTAAATGTGTATTTTGTTTCAGCAGAAACTCAATGTTGATTTCCTCTTCTTGGATTCTATTTTCCATGGCATTCACAGCTTCTTCTATGCCTGTCATCTGGATCTTCTGTTGTTGCAGGTCTATATGTAACAAGTCTATTTGTTTTGTAGTTTTTTCTATGAAGGTATCAATTTTAGTATCCATTTTATCCATCTTAGCAGTAAGTTGCTGGATTATAGTTATCAGAGACTGAAGCTCTTTCTTGATGCTGGAGTCTTGAGAATTTGTCTTACTGGAACTCATTTCAGACTGATAAACTGACAGGAAAATTTCCAAAGTGATTTCTGACAGGAATATTGTTAAAATGTCCTTTCTTTTTTAGATATAGTTCAAGAACTATATAAAACAAACATATTTAGAAAGAAAAATACTTCAAAAATTAATTTTTAAGTAATTAATTCCTATCAGTGTAATGAAATTGGTGGAGCTGAAGAAATCTGCTGCTATCCTGTGTTCATCCTTGGCCACGCCCCCAGGGTTACTTAATTTGAAGGGGTGTTTTAGAGTTTCACAGTCGAGTTCAGTGGGATACGTTGATCCTTCCAACAGAATGAGGGGGTTTTGGGTTACTTTTTTTGAAGGGGTGTTTTAGAGTTTCACAGTAGAGTTCAGTGGGATACGCTGATCCTTCTAACAGAACGAGAAGGTTTAGGGTTACCTTATTTGAAGGGGTGTTTTAGAGTTTCACAGTAGAGTTAATTGGGATACGTTGATCCTTCCAAGAGAACCTGGGGCTTTTGGGTTACTTTATTTGAAGGGATGTTTAAGAGTTTCACAGTAGAGTTCAGTGTGATATGTTGATTTTTCCAACAGAACGAGGGGGTTTAGGGTTACTTTATTTGAAGGGGTGTTTTTGAGTTTCACAGTAGAGTTCAGTGGGATACGTTTATCCTTCCAGCAGAACAAGAGGGTGTAGGGTTACTTTATTTGAAGGGGTGTTTTAGAGTTTCACAATAGAGTTAAATGGGATATGCTGATCCTTATAACAGAACAAGGCGGTTTAGTGTTACTTTCTTTGACCTGAGGTTTTAGAGTTTCACAGTAGAGGTAAGTGAGATACGTTGATCCTTCCAGCAGAACAAGGGGGTTTACGGTTACTTTATTTGAAGGGGTCTTTTAGCGTTTTACAGTAGAGTTCAGTGGGATACGTTGATCCTTCCAACAGAACAAAGGGGTTTAGGGTTACTTTATTTGAAGGGGTGTTTTAGAGTTTCACAGTGGAGTTCAGTGGGATAGGTATCCTTCTAACAGAAAAAGGGGTTTAGGGTTACTTTATTTGAAGGGGGATTTTAGAGTTTCACAGTAGAGTTCATTGGGACATGTTGATCCTTCCAACAGAACGAGGGGGGTTTAGGGTTACTTTATTTGAAGGGGTGTTTTAGAGTTTCACAGTAGAGTTTAGTGGGATACGCTGATCCTTCCAACAGAATGAGGGGATTTAGGGTTACTTTATTTAAAGGGGTGTTTTAGAGTTTCACAGTAGAGTTCAGTGGGATATGTTGATCCTTCCAACAGAACAAGGGGCTTTATGGTTACTTTATTTGAAGGGGTGTTTTAGAGTTTTAGAGTAGAGTTTGGTGGGATACATTGATCCTTCCAACAGAACGAGGGGGGTTAGGGTTACTTTATTTGAAGGGGTGTTTCAGAGTTTCACAGTAGAGTTCAGTGGCATAAGTTGTTCCTTCCAATAGAACGAGGGAGTTTAGGGTTAATTTATTTGAAGTGGGGGTTTTAGAGTTTCACAGTAGAGTTCAGTGGGATATGTTGATCCTTTCAACAGAACAAGGGGCTTTATGGTTACTTTATTTGAAGGGGTGTTTTAGAGTTTTACAGTAGAGTATGGTGGGATTCATTGATCCTTCCAACAGAACGAGGGGCGTTAGGGTTACTTTATTTGAAGGGGTATTTCAGAGTTTCACAGTAGAGTTCAGTGGCATAAGTTGTTCCTTCCAATAGAACGAGGGAGTTTAGGGTTAGTTTATTTGAAGGGGTGTTTTAGAGTTTCACAGTAAAGTTAAGTGGGATACATTGATCTTTCAAAGAGAACGAGGGGGTTTTGTGTTACTTTATTTGAAGGGGGGTTTTAGAGTTTCACAGTAGAGTTAAGTGGGATACGTTGTTCCTTCTAACAGAACGGGCGGGGGGGTTGGGTTACTTTATTTGAAGGGGTGTTTTAGAGTTTCACAGTAGAGTTCAGGTGGATACGTTGATCCTTCCAACAGAACGAAAGAGTTTAGGGTTACTTTATTTGAAGTAGCGTTTTAGAGTTTCATAGTAGAGTTCAGTGGGATACGTTGATCCTTCCAACAGAACGAGGGGGTTTAGGGTTACTTTATTTGAAGGGGAGTTTTAGAGTTTCACAGTAGAGTTCAGTGGGATACGTTGATCCTTCCAATAGAATGACGGGGTTTAGGGATACTTTATTTGAAGGGGGGTTTTAAACATTCACAGTAGAGTTTAGTGGGATACGTTGATCCTTCCAACAGAATGAGGGGATTTAGGGTTATTTTGTTTGAAGGGGTGTTTTATAGTTTCACAGTAGAGTTAAGGTGGATACGTTGATCCTTCCAACGGAATGAGAGGGTTTAGGGTTACTTTATTTGAAGAGGTATTACAGATTTTCACAGTAGAGTTAAGTGGGATACATTGATCCTTCCAACAGAATGAAGGGGTTTAGGGTCACTTTTTTTGAAGGGTTGTTGTAGAGTTTCACAGTAGAGTTCAGTGGGATACATTGATCCTTCCAACAGAATGACGGGTTTAGGGTAACTTTATTTGAAGGGGGGTTTTAGAGTTTCACAGTAGAGTTCAGTTGGGATACGTTGATCTTTCCAACAGAACAAGAGGGTTTAGGGTTACTTTATGTGAAGGGGTGTTTTAAAGTTTCACAGTAGAGTTCAGTGTGATACATTGATCCTTCCAACAGAACAAGGGGGTTTAGGGTTACTTTATTTGAAGGGGTGTTTTAAAGTTTCCCAGTAGAGTTAAGTGGGATATGTTGATCCTTCCATCAGAACGAGGGGTTTAGGGTTACTTTATATGAAGGGGGTTTTTCACACTTGAATTCAGTGGGATACGTTGATCCTTCCAACAGATTGAAGGGGTTTAGGGTTACTTTATTTGAAGGGGTATTTTAGAGTTTCACAGTAGAGTTAAGTGGGATACGTTGTTCCTTCCAACAGAACGATGTGGTTTAGGGTTACTTTATTTGAAGGGGTGTTTTAGAGTTTCACAGTAGAGTTCAGTGGGATACGTTGATCCTTCCAATAGAACGAGGGGGTTTAGGGTTACTTTATTTGAAGGGGGTTTTAGAGTTTCACAGTAGAGTTAAGTGGGATATGTTGATCCTTCCAACAGAATGAGGGAGTTTAGGGTTACTTTATTTGAAGGGGTGTTTTAGACGTTCACAGTAGAGTTCAGTGGGATACGTTGATCCTTCCAATAGAACATGGGGGTTTAGGGTTACTTTATTTGAAGGGGGGTTTAGTTCCAATAGAACGAGGGGGTTTAGGGTTACTTTATTTGAAGGGTTGTTTTAGAGTTTCACAGTAGAGTTAAGTGGGATACGTTGATCCTTCCAAAAGAACGAGGGGGTTTAGGGTTACTTTATTTGAAGGGGTGTTTTAGAGTTTCACAATAGAGTTCAGTAGGATACGTTGATCTTTCCAACAGAACGAGGGGGTTTAGGGTTACTTTATTTATAGGGGTGTTTTAGAGTTTCACAGTAGAGTTAAGTGGGATACCTTGATCCTTCCAACAGAATGAGTGGGTTTAGGGTTACTTTATTTGAACGGGTGTTTTACAGTTTCACGGTTGATTTCAGTGGAATAAGTTGATCCTTCCAACAGAATGCGAGGGTTTAGCGTTACTTTATTTGAAGTGGTGTTTTAGAGTTTCACAGTCGAATTCAGTGGGATACGTTGATCCTTCCAACAGAATGAGGGGGTTTAGGGTTACTTTTCTTGAAGGGGTATTTTAGAGTTTCACTGTAGAGTTCAGTGGGATACACTGATCCTTCTAACAGAACGAGAAGGTTTAGGGTTACCTTATTTGATGGGGTGTTTTAGAGTTTCACAGTAGAGTTAATTGGGATACGTTCATCCTTCCAGGAGAACCTGGGGTTTTTGGGTTACTTTATTTGAAGGGATGTTTAAGAGTTTCACAGTAGAGTTCAGTGGGATACGTTGATACTTCCAACAGAACGAAGGGGTTTAGGGTTACTTTATTTGAAGGGATTTTTTAGAGTTTCACAGTGGAGTTCAGTGGGATAGGTATTCTTCTAAAAGAAAAAGGGGTTTAGGGTTACTTTATTTAAAGGGGTGTTTTAGAGTTTCACAGTAGAGTTTAGTGGGATATGTTGATCCTTCCAACAGAACGAGGGGGGTTTAGGGTTACTTTATTTAAAGGGGTGTTTTAGAGTTTCACAGTAGAGTTTAGTGGGATACGTTGATCCTTCCAACAGAATGAGGGGGTTTAGGGTTACTTTATTTAAAGGGGTGTTTTAGAGTGTCACAGTAGAGTTCAGTGGGATATGTTGATCCTTTCAACAGAACAAGGGGCTTTATGGTTACTTTATTTGAAGGGGTGTTTTAGAGTTTTACAGTAGAGTATGGTGGGATTCATTGATCCTTCCAACAGAACGAGGGGTGTTAGGGTTACTTTATTTGAAGGGGTGTTTCAGAGTTTCACAGTAGAGTTCAGTGGCATAAGTTGTTCCTTCCAATAGAACGAGGGAGTTTAGGGTTAATTTATTTGAAGTGGGGGTTTTAGAGTTTCACAGTGGAGTTAAGTGGGATACATTGATCCTTCCAACAGAACGGGGGGGGGTTGGGTTACTTTATTTGAAGGGGTGTTTTAGAGTTTCACAGTAGAGTTCAGGTGGATACGTTGATACTTCTAACAGAATGAAGGGGTTTAGGGTTACTTTATTTGAAGGAGTACTTTAGAGTTTCATAGTAGAGTTCAGTGGGATAAGTTCATCCTTCCAACAGAACGAGGGGGTTTAGGGTTACTTTATTTGAACGGGTGTTTTAGAGTTTCACAGTAGAGTTCAGTGGGATACATTGATCCTTCCAATAGAATGCGGGGGTTTAGGGTTACTTTATTTGAAAGTGGGTTTTAGAGATTCACAGTAGAGTTTAGTGGGATACGTTGGTCCTTCCAACAAAACGAGGGGATTTAGGGTTACTTTGTTTGAAGGGGTGTTTTGTAGTTTCACAGTAGAGTTAAGGTTGATATGTTTATCCTTCCAGCAGAACGAGGGGGTTTTGGGTTACCTTATTTGAAGAGGTATTACAGATTTTCACAGTAGAGTTAAGTGGGATACGTTGATCCTTCCAACAGAATGAAGGGGTTTGGGGTTACTTTATTTGAAGGGGTGTTGTAGAGTTTCACAGTAGAGTTCAGTGGGATACATTGATCCTTCCAACAGAACAATGGGTTTAGGGTAACTTTATTCGAATGGGGGGTTTTAGAGTTTCACAGTAGAGTTAAGTGGGATATGTTGATCCTTCCATCAGAATGAGGGGTTTAGGGTTACTTTATATGAAGGGGGTTTTTCACACTTGAATTCAGTGGTATACGTTGTTCCTTCCAACAGAACAATGTGGTTTACGGTTACTTTATTTGAAGGGGTGTTTTAGAGTTTCACAGTAGAGTTCAGTGGGATACGTTGATCCTTCCAATAGAACAAGTGGGTTTAGGGTTATTTTATTTGAAGGGGTTTTTAAGGTTTCGCAGTAGAGTTAGGTGGGATACGTTGATCCGTCCAACAGAATGAGGGGGTTTAGGGTTACTTTATTTGAAGGGGTGTTTTAGAGTTTCACAGTAGAGTTCAGTGGGATATGTTGATCCTTCCTATAGGACAAGGGTGTTTAGGGTTACTTTATTTGAAGGGGTGTTTTAGAGTTTCACAGTAGAGTTTAGTGGGAATCGTTGATCCTTCCAACAGAACAAGGGAGTTTAGGGTTACTTTATTTGAAGGGGTGTTTTAGACATTCACAGTAGAGTTCAGTGGGATACGTTGATCCTTCCAATAGAACAAGGGGGTTTAGGGTTACTTTATTTGAAGGGGTGTTTTAGAGTTTCACAGTAGAGTTTAGTGGGATACGTTGATCCTTCCAACAGAATGAGGGGGTTCAGGGTTACTTTATTTGAAGGGGTGTTTTACAGTTTCACGGTTGAGTTCAGTGGAATAAGTTGATTCTTCCAACAGAACACGAGCGTTTAGCATTACTTTATTTGAAGGGGTGTTTTAGAGTTTCACAGTCGAATTCAGTGGGATACGTTGATCCTTCCAACAGAATGAGGGGGTTTAGGGTTACTTTTCTTGAAGGGGTATTTTAGAGTTTCACAGTAGAGTTAAGTGGGATATGTTGATCCTTATAACAGAACAAGGGGGTTTAGGGTTACTTTATTTGAAGGGGTCTTTTAGAGTTTCACAGTAGAATTCAGTGGGATACGTTGATCCTTTCAACAGAACGAAGGGGTTTAGGGTTACTTTATTTGAAGGGGTTTTTTAGAGTTTCACAGTGGAGTTCAGTGGGATAGGTATTCTTCTAAAAGAAAAAGGGGGTTAGGGTTACTTTATTTAAAGGGGTGTTTTAGAGTTTCACAGTAGAGTTTAGTGGGATACGTTGATCCTTCCAACAGAACAAGGGGGTTTAGGGTTACTTTATTTAAAGGGGTGTTTTAGAGTTTCACAGTAGAGTTTAGTGGGATACGTTGATCCTTCCAACAGAATGAGGGGGTTTAGGGTTACTTTATTTAAAGGGGTGTTTTAGAGTGTCACAGTAGAGTTCAGTGGGATAAGTTGTTTCTTCCAATAGAATGAGGGGATTTAGGGTTACTTTATATGAAGGGGTGTTTTAGAGCTTCACAGTAAAGCTAAGTGGGATACATTGATCCTTCCAACAGAACGAGGGGGTTTTGTGTTACTTTATTTGAAGGGGGTTTTAAGTTTCACAGTAGAGTTAAGTGAAATACAGTGATCCTTCCAACAGAATGTGGGGGGGGGGGGATTCCCGGTTACTTTATTTGAAGGGGTGTTTTAGACTTTCACAGTAGAGTTCAGGTGGATACGTTGATACTTCCAACAGAATGAAGGGGTTTAGGGTTACTTTATTTGAAGGAGTACTTTAGAGTTTCATAGTAGAGTTCAGTGGGATAAGTTCATCCTTCCAATAGAATGCGGGGGTTTAGGGTTACTTTATTTGAAGGGGGGTTTTAGAGATTCACATTAGAGTTTAGTGGGATACGGTGATCCTTCCAACAGAACGAGGGGATTTTTGGTTACTTTATTTGAAGGGGTATTTTATAGTTTCACAGTAGAGTTAAGGTGGATACGTTGATCCTTCCAACAGAACGAGGGGGTTTAGGGTTTCCTTATTTGAAGAGGTGTTTTAGATTTTCACAGTAGAGTTAAGTGGGATATGTTGATCCTTCCAACAGAACGAAGGGGTTTAGGGTTACTTTATTTAAAAGGGTGTTTTAGAGTTTCACAGTAGATTTCAGTGGGATATATTGATCCTTCCAATAGAAGATGGGGTTTAGGGTTACTTTATTTGAAGGGGGGTTTTGGAATTTCACAGTAGAGTTAAGTGGGATACGTTGATCCTACCAATAGAACGAGGGGGTTTAGGGTTAGTTTATTTGAAGGGGTGTTTTAGAGTTTCACACTACAGTTAAGTGGAATACGTTGATTCTTACTACAGAATGAGGGGGTTTAGGGTTACTTTATTTGAAGGGGTGTTTTAGAGTTTAACAGTAGAGTTAAGTGGGATTCGATACTTCCAACAGAATGAGGGGGTTTAGGGTTACTTTTTTTGAAGGGGGGTTTTATAGTTGCACAGTAGAGTTCAGTGGGATACGTTGATCCTTCCAACAGAATGAAGGGGTTTAGGGTTACTTTATTTGAAGGGGTGTTGTAGAGTTTCACAGTAGAGTTCAGTGGGATACATTGATCCTTCCAACAGAATGATGGGTTTAGGGTAACTTTATTTGAAGGGGGGTTTTAGAGTTTCACAGTAGAGTTCAGTGGGGATACGTTGATCTTTCCAACAGAACGAGGGGGTTTAGGGTTACTTTATGTGAAGGGGTGTTTTAAAGTTTCACAGTAGAGTTCAGTGTGATACGTTGATCCTTCCAACAGAACAAGGGGGTTTAGGGTTACTTTATTTGAAGGGGTGTTTTAAAGTTTCCCAGTAGAGTTAAGTGGGATATGTTGATCCTTCCATCAGAACGAGGGGTTTAGGGTTACTTTATTTGAAGGGGGGTTTTAGAGTTTTACAGTAGAGTTAAGTGGGATACATTGATACTTCCAACAGATTGAAGGGGTTTAGGGTTACTTTATTTGAAGGGGGGTTTTAGAGTTTTACAGTAGAGTTAAGTGGGATACGTTGTTCCTTCCAACAGAACGATGTGGTTTAGGGTTACTTTATTTGAAGGGGTGTTTTAGAGTTTCACAGTAGAGTTCAGTGGGATACGTTGATCTTTCCAATAGAACGAGAGGGTTTAAGGTTACTTTATGTGAAGGGGGTTTTAGAGTTTCACAGTAGAGTTAAGTGGGATAGGTTGATCCTTCCAACAGAATGAGGGGGTTTAGGGTTACTTTATTTGAAGGGGTGCTTTATAGTTTCACAGTAGAGTTAAGTGGGATACGTTGATCCTTCCAACAGAACAAGGGGGTTTAGGGTTACTTTATTTGCAGGGGTGTTTTAAAGTTTCACTGTAGTGTTCAATGGGATATTTGATCCTTCCAATAGAGCAAGGGGGTTTAGGGTTACTTTATTTGAAGGGGGGTTTAGAATTTCACAGTATAGTTAAGTGGGATACATTGATCCTTCCAATAAAACGAGGGGGTTTAGGGTTATTTTATTTGAATGGATGTTTTAGAGTTTCACAGTAGCGTTAAGTGGGATATGTTGATTTTTCCAACAGAACGAGGGGATTTAGGGTTACTTTTTTTGAAGGGGGGTTTAGAGTTTCACAGTTAAGGCTCATATTCCTCCCACTAGCAGATGGTTAAAATTCAAAATGGAAAGGGATGATGAAGCAAAGGGGAAGTTGAACAAATAGAGTGAGAGAGAGTGGGATTTTGGGCACAAATCTTTAGGGAGAATAATAACCATACAGAATATTTATTTCATAAAGTATCAGAAAGTATTCTAAGATCTAAGCTAATTCAAGAATGGAGAAAGGATGTCTATAAGTAGGGGTATAGAAAACTGGCAAAAGGGGATAGAATTTACTGGAGAAACCTGGCAAAGGAGCCAAGGTTTTGGGGGCAAATAACTCAATTAGGAAGGGTAATAGAGTGGAATGAGGCCAAGAAGACATTTGGATTATGAGCTAGAGACTGTTGTCACTTACAGGGTTTGATCTCAGAGTACAGGCAAAGAGAAAGAGACGGGAATTTTAAGTGAAAGACCTGCTCTGGTAGAGTTTTTATTTGATTTATGACAGATGCAGCTATTAAAAAATGGATAATTAGTAGGGCATATAAAATATTGTATGATAACTATAATAATCAATCAGAAGATATTAGAAAAGATTGGGAAGAGAGACTAAAAAAGTAATTTACAAGACAACAATGGGAAGACATATGTATGGCTCCCAAGTATGCAACTAATTCCAGAAGGCTTAGGGTCTTTGCCTGGAAGTGTTTGCATAAGTTCTTTTATACTCCAAGCAGACTTCAAAGAATTTTTTCTTAGGTAGACAGCAAATGTTAGAGGTGTGATGAAGAAGAAAGAGGTAATTGAGAACATATATTTTTGGGAGTGCAATGAGTTGGCAGATTTTAAAAGTTTCCTACAAAGTAATCTATCAGAAATATTGGGTGTGCAAATGGCTGCAAGTAAGGAAATGGTTCTTTTGAATTGAGATAAAGGATATGAATTGCTTATACATAGTAAGGCTTTATTAAGTTTAATTCTGTTGGTTGACAAAAAAGCAATGGGTAGAAAATGGAAATAAGTCTGCACCAACTGTATTTGAGGTATTGAATATTATAAAAGAGATAAAAGAACTGGAAAGGGATCTTTAGAAAAGGGAAGGAGCAAATAGCATAAAATAAATGGAAACAGTATGTGCAGAATAATATTCAGGAGAAGGAGGAGTGAGGTTTAATGGAAGGTAGGAATTGAGCAAATTATGTAATGTTGGACGGATGATAGTAGCAAAGACAATATATGTGATAAATGGAAAATAAATCTGACCAATTTCTGTCTTAGCCTTGGGTCAAAAGAAATGACCAGGCATTAAAAAGACCAGAGTAGAATAATACATAAGTGACAATAAAACACTACAATCACAGAGTAATACTTTGAAACATAATAAATCCAATGTGTTAATTTAGAATATGTACAAGATTTTCAATATATTTGAGAAGTAAGAGCAAAAGAAATTAGAGATTTGAAAAGGAGCAAAGGATTTTACTAGCTGAGTTAGTGTGGAGTTAGACGTAACTGTAGTGACCCTCATTCAAGTGACCTTCATTCTGCTAGGTTAACTAAATGTGATTTTCGTAGAGAACAGAACTTGTAATAAGAGGATGAGTATTTAATTTCAGATGGGAGGGATTCCCAACAGTATGGGACAGAGAACTGAGAATGCATAGTCAAAGTCATGCAGCTTGGAGTGTGGGATTTGTACTTTAAGGCCTGAGTGGTGCAGGTAGGTTGTATATGGTGGTGTGTCTAAAGGAGAGAGAGAGCATTTTCATGGAGTTTGAGAACAGTTATGATACCAGGCGCAGGTTTGCCCTTCATTTAACTTGGAACCAGTCTGACCTTTTTGTGTTATACAGTGGTGTCCATTTATTGGGGAGTGTGTAATAAATCTATATATTTTATTTTCTAATGTTTACATAGTGGTAAAGTTATTGCTAGAAGCTTCTGATATAAGAAGGAGGCTGAATTAGAGTTGTGGGAATAGGATTAGTTCTCTATTGCAGAACGGGTGGTGTGATAGAAAAGGGGATATTTTTGTGCCCAGAAAAGTAGGGGATTAATGTTTTTTATATTACGAAACCGAAAGCCTGTTACAGTGAATACTACAATGCCAACACACATAGCCCGAACTGCAAATACACCAAACCTCCTAAACCGTGAAATTTAAAATCTCGAATCGTCATAGTCGGCCAACACCACCACGCGCTACATACTACATATCCAAACTTAATAAATAAAACACATACATACACTAACCAAACCCTACTTCTAACCCTACACTAAACCTTACATGCATTACTAACTATGCACTTACCTTAACCCACATCCTAACCCTACGGTCCGTAACTATCACACACTTACCCTACAAACAGATACCCAAACAAAACAAATAGTCCACACACATACACTTAACAAAACCTTACTTCTAACCCTACACTAAACCTTACATACATTACCTATCTATGCATTTACCTTAACCCGCACCGTACCCTAAGGTCCATAGCTATCGCACACTTACCTTACAGAGCTATACCGCAGACGGGCCAACCATGACAGTTCGACATTTCATTTTTCACGGTTTTGGATGTTTGTCATTACCGTAGTTCACGCTATACGTGTCGCTCAATTCCGATTCGCTCAAACGGATCTTCGGTCTTCTAATATAGACCGTGTTATCAAGATGCAGATGGAAGGTGAGTGAGGAGTCTAACCAGAGACCAGGGTACTTGAATGAGGAGACGGGCTCTAAGGGATGGTTGCTGTGATCATAGATTGTTAAAGCTATCTTGGATCTGCTAAGTTTTTGCTTAGCATCAAAAAGCATAGATTTAGTTTTGGATGTATTTAGTATGAGGTTTTTAGTAGTAATGTACTCAATGAAGCGATTGAAGTCCGACTGTATTTCCTGCTGTGAGGTAGTTAAGGAGTGATTTGGTCAGTAGAAGACCATGTTATCTGGATATAACAGGACAAGAAGGTAAGAAAGATCAAGTGGAAGTTTCTTGATGTATATAGGGAACAGAAGGGGGCAAGAACAGCTCCTTGAGATGCACCTTTGAGTAGTGGAGAGGAGAGAGAGGTACAGGGGTTATAATTCACTGAGAAATGGTAGTTAGATAACTTTGGAAGTAAGGGTTGGCATCAGGACTAATGTCTGGTTCTGACAGGTGGATTATAAGAGAGAAGTGACTGACTACATTAAAGGCTCTGATGAGGTCTATAAAAATTTTATCAGAGAACATGCATTTTCCATTGACTTGAGAATTTCATTGCTCAAAGACTCAATGGTTGTGGGTGTGCTCCTCCCTGACCAGAAGGCATGTTGTTTTTGCGACAGAAGGTGGTATTTAGTAATATTTTTTGTGAGATGAAGGTAGACATTTTTCTGCAAGATTTTGTACAGGGTTGGGAGGATGGAAATGAGGCAATAGTTTAATGGGAGTGTGGGTTGTTTTTGTCTGGGCAGTACTTTTACTATGGCAGATTTCCCTGTATTAGGGAGGGAACATTTGTGTGGGTGTTAGCAGCATATTGGGGGGGGGGGGGTATCTAAAGTGTCTTTGGAAATCACCTGCAGAAAAGCTGAAGGAAGTATGTGTAGAAGTGTGAGACAGGTGACATCCTGTAAGATTAATGACTTCTTTCCAAAATTTCCTAGGTCTTTATTTAATTCAGAGTTTTGAAGGTGTATCATGGAATGACTTTTTTGTCTTCTAATGGCTTTTTTGTCCAGCTACCTTAAATTTGTATACTGCTCCCTGTTTCCTGAAGTGAGATTAGATTTCCAGGAATGCCAAGATTCATCCTGGAGTTTATAGACAGATTTTTAACTCATGGATTATCCACTTTTTTTGTTTGGGGCTAGAAAATCTAGAGATTAAGGGAAAGTGTTTGTCTTTAGACTGGAGAGAGAGTTTATGAGCTGCTTTGTTAGGGGCTGTGGTGACTAGGGGTTCAGTCATGCTGCTTTGTTAGGGGCTGTGGTGACTTGGGGTTCAGTCATGCTGCTTTGTTAGGGGCTGTGGTGACTAGGGGTTCAGTCATGCTGCTTTGTTAGGGGCTGTGGTGACTAGGGGTTCAGTCATGCTGCTTTGTTAGGGGCTGTGGTGACAAGGGGTTCAGTCATGCTGCTTTGTTAGGGGCTGTGGTGACTAGGGGTTCAGTCATGCTGCTTTGTTAGGGGCTGTGGTGACTAGGGGTTCAGTCATGCTGCTTTGTTAGGGGCTATGGTGACTAGGGGTTCAGTCATGCTGCTTTGTTAGGTGCTGTGGTGACTAGGGGTTTAGTCATGCTGCTTTGTTAGGGGCTGTGGTGACTAGGGGTTCAGTCATGCTGCTTTGTTAGGGGCTGTGTTGACTAGGGGTTCAGTCATGCTGCTTTGTTAGGGGCTGTGGTGACTAGGGGTTCAGTCATGCTGCTTTTTTAGGGGCTATGGTGACTAGGGGTTCAGTCATGCTGCTTTGTTAGGGGCTGTGATGACTAGGGGTTCAGTCATGCTGCTTTGTTAGGTGATGTGGTGACTAGGGTTTCAGTCATGCTGCTTTGTTAGGGGCTGTGGTGACTAGGGGTTCAGTCATGCTGCTTTGTTAGGGGTTGTGGTGACTAGAATAGGGGTTCAGTCATGGGAAGATAGAGCTGAAGATAGTTTAGCAATACTGACTGGATTTAGATATGAAGCAGATTAATTTTAGTTTTGTTTTGGAAACGGCATAAAATGGAGAAACTGTTGGGGGCAATGACTGCTAAATGAGGGTGCGTAAATGATGATACTGGAGATTGTCTTTGAGCCATTGGAGATGTTGGGATCAATGAGGGAATGGTTCTTGGTCAGAAAGTTGGGTTTGGTGAGTTGGTTGACTAGTTCTGTTAGTTGTTGCTCAGTGAAGTAGTGTAAGACCTTTAAAATAATAGGCTTTAATATGTTGATATTAAAGAAATCTATAATAATTCTAGTTTTCCTGTTGTTTTTGTAGCATATAATTGACTGAATCACATCTTTAAATATTTGTAGAGAAAAGTGGGGAGGAGGTATGCAACACCTGATTGGATGATAAAAGTAGTTTGTAAGGCAGTTTCTGTTAGAAGCACATTTAGTTGAGATTTTGATGCAGGCAAAGCTTGTTTTATAAGTTTCACTTTTAAATGCGATTTGTATAGCAGCAGGGCACTACCTCCTTTACTGCCTGGTCTGTAGTCAAGAAAATAGCTATATCCTGAAAGAAGGTGATAGAGTGAGGGGTTATCTGGTTTCAGGCACATTTCAGTAACTGCTGGGAGGTCTGGATTGTGAAGAGTTATCACAGCATTAATTGGATCCATTTTGTTTGCAATGCTTTGGACACTGAGGAGGTAATAGGAGACAGGCTGTGATCTAGGGTTGTGTTAAATAGTACTTTGAAGAAAGAGTTGTAGTCAGACAGGAAATAGAGTGTGCAAGTATGTGTGAAGCCTTATTTGGTGTTGATGGGTAGGATGGGTCGGCGGTTAATATTTAAGTTCAGTGATGAGTAAGTAGTGAGTGTCTGGTGAAATGAAAGGAAGTTAACTGGAGATGTGAAGGAACACCTAGGGATGCTATAGGTAAAGAGTCTGTAGGTTAGGTTGGAATCTGCAAGGGAAAGGTAGGAGGGGATGTATGTGTTAGTGGATAATAACTGCATATGATGATTGGTTTGAGGCTGAAGAGGAAGAAGAGGATGAGGAAGAGCTATTTCTGAATAGGGATTGGCATAATGAGACTGCAAGTGAAAAGGAAGTATGATGTAACAGGAGAGTATGATGTAACAGGAGAGTATGATGTAACAGGAGAGTATGATATAACAGGAGAGTATGATGTAACGGGAGAGTATGATGCAACAGGAGAGTATGATGTAATGGGAGAGTATGATGTAACAGGAGAGTATGATGTAACGGGAGAGTATGATGTAACAGGAGAGTATGATGTAACGGGAGAGTATGATGTAACAGAAGAGTATGATGTAACAGAGGAGTGACAGATAAACAGTAGTCTGATGTAATGGAGGAGTGACAGATAAACAGTAGTATGATGTAACAGGGGAGTGACAGATAAACAGCAGTATGATGTAATGGAGGAGTGACAAATAAACAGCAGTATGATGTAATGGAGGAGTGACAGATAAACAGCAGTCTGATGTAATGGAGGAGTGACAGATAAACAGCAGTATGATGTAATTCAAAGTGACAGATAAGCAGCAGTATGATGTAATGGAGGAGTGACAGATAAACAGCAGTCTGATGTAATGGAGGAGTGACAGATAAACAGCAGTATGATGTAATGGAGGAGTGACAGATAAACAGCAGTATGATGTAATGGAGGAGTGACAGATAAACAGCAGTATGATGTAATGGAGGAGTGACAGATAAACAGCAGGATGATGTAATGGAGGAGTGACAGATAAACAGCAGTATGATGTAATGGAGGAGTGACAGATAAACAGCAGTATGATGTAATGGAGGAGTGACAGATAAACAGCAGGATGATGTAATGGAGGAGTGACAGATAAACAGTGAATGGGTTTAGGGTGTTTGGGTAATATGTGGGAAGTAAAACAGTATTTGAAGTAGGTTATGAAAGGATGCGTTTTACTTGTAATGTAGGAAAGAATGAGAGCGTTGCTGAAAATGGAGTAGAAATTATTGGGAAAGGAGAGGGAGAAAGCAGTTTATCCCAGACAACTTTAGAAAAACACTGAAAGAAGTACAAAAAGAGCTCAAGTGTACATGCTTTCATGATTATAGTTGAGCAGGTGAACCTCATAAGCCAATGTAATACAATATATATTAAGACATTTTATTTTGATAGCTGCATATGAATTGAAACCTGCACACTCATTGTATAAATTGTATAGTTACATTTTTATTTCATTTTGTACTATTTGTGGAATTTTAAATGAGTTATCCCACACTGAATATCAACTTGATTTTGTGTACGTATAAGAAAAAAATGAAATAAAATATTTTGATGCAGTGCTGAAAGAAAAAAAAAGGGCTTCATATAATATGCCAAATGCATAGAAAAGAAGCAGCAACAAAAATACCTTCTTAGAAACATTGGCTGCACATCCCCTTCCTTTCATAAGGGCCTCACCATATAAAAAGTATAAAAAAGCGAGGGTAAATACAACAGAAGGAAAGGTTTCTTAGATATCTGTAGAAAAATAAGTTGTTATTGTTGTCTTTCGGCTTTTCCCAGTTAGGGGTCACCACAGCGGAACTCCAGTCCGCTAATAATTGGCAGTAGATTTTCACGAACGCTGATGTGCCAGCTCGACGTTCAACCTATATGAGGCTTGTAACAGGATAACAGCCAAAGGAAGAGAAGGGATGAGAGGTGTCGGGGGGGGGGGGCACACAATGGGAAAACTGTAGGGTATGTGACAAAGTTACGAGAGATAGAATACAAACGAATAGAAAAGAGGCACATAGTAAAAGGTAATTACACATCAGAAAGCAAAGCAGTAAAGATAGCACAATGTACTGGTAAATTCCCTGAGGATGGAGAAACTGCCAGAAGCTACAAACTGTTTTAAAAAAAACATGAAGATTAATGTTGGGGTCACAACAAGGGCACCGTCACTATCTGACTTTCAGCAAAGCAGGATGGCTTCCAGTCATCTTAAGGGCTAGGCTAGTAACATACATTTGCACTTTTAAAGTCTTAAAAGCAGTACCATGCCCATCGGTGGCAAGAACACTGATGTGGAAACCCTTCATGAATACCCATAACTCTGCCTACACATCTTACATAGCAATCACTGCCCTGCCGTTGCCTTGATAGAAGTGGCACATCCTTCTTTAGCTACTGGTTTAAGAATCAGAGCCTGTTAATACTTAGTATCAGACTAGTTCCTATCATTAATAATTTTAGTCCGATGAAGCTAGATGAAATATGTAGCTAAAAAACGTAATATAAATGCTTACTGTACTGGTTCTTCTTCCCATTACCTATATTGTTTACCATTTTATACTGAAAATAATGTATATACTGCAGAGTCAGGCCCCAGTAGCCTAATGAATAAGGCAGTAGCTTCCTAAACTAGGTGTTGTGGGTTCAAGTCCCATCTGGAGTGATTTAATATTGGTACAAGTTGAGCTTTTTAAAGCTAGAGGCTGGTGCAATAGTTGAGGTGTTTACCTCTCAGACACATCACCTTTGGCAATGAAATTAATTAAACTTAAAATGGCCCACCAGGGCAGGTAACCTAGTAATTAGCTATGAACATCAACGTAGTAATTTGTAATATATAAACTATTTATTTTACTCTGTTTGCTACCGTTATACATGTAATATTTTATTTTCATTTTGTTTTTTCTGCTGTAAATGGTCATATCTTAAAATGGGCCCTGGAGGAGCAGTCCATAAAGTAAACAAGGACTGAATGATTCATGCTCTCCCGCCAATCCTGGGGGAAATGGGTTGTGGGAATCTCAGTGTATTGCAAGACTTTCAACTAGTGGAAGCCAGAGGTCACAATAATGTAGAATAGGGGCTGAGAGTGTGCACCAAGCAGTGAACATACACTGCAGAAGGCATTGGGAATGTGTAGAAAGGGAATTCTTCAAACAGAGGCCATTGTAAATAAACAACCTGAGGGCAAACTGCCCCACCCCCCCAAAAAAAAACTGAGGGCAAAAATCACGTAAAACATATTTTTGAAGGGCACAGGTGTCACTGCACCCTCACATAAGAAACTTCATCCTCTTAATCCTCTCCCATGCTTATATATACCAACTCCATGGCACACAACAAGGGGAAAGGAGAAATCACCCAGTAAACTTAAAAACATGCGGTCACAGAAATCATACCAGCAGCTGCCCTTTGTGTATTTCCTATCTAGAATAGGTATCGCAGTCAATTAGATGTTGACTGAAGGTAGATTTTCTTTTGCTCACTCAAGCTGTTATGGGGGAGGGATGCATGGCATTAAAAAATTCGATGGATGCCTAGATGATGACCTCTTTTGACCTCTCATGACTGGCTGTTGTGTACATGCAAAGACTGGGCGGGGGGGTCACATGAATGGTGACAGCTGATGGTTAGCATGCAGTGTGGAGAAAAATACAGAGGAAATGAGGAGATTAACACACATCAATGAATAACTAAATAAGATATAACATCACTGGGGTCAGTGCAGAAGGAAGAACCTAAGCGTGGTATCCTTGTAAGTTAAAATATGAACTATATGTCTGTAACTGTAATGCCAGGAGCTGGAATGAACAAATGCCAAATCTTCCAATACCTTTCAAAATAAAAGTCACTTCACTGCAAGACCAATAAAGGTGGTTTATTGTGAAGTCAATCGATTGTAGCAGAGTGCAGTGGAGGTAGGCATAGTCATAGTCAAATAGCTGGAACTGTTTTATAACCCAACAAGGTCTGAACAAGTCTTATATTATTGAGACTGTCTCAAATGACAGTGCTGACGAACTGAACCAAACTGTAGCTGAGGACTGCAAACTGAAAACTCTGATTTCTGTAGCTCGGAAGCCTGGAATGAATTGTCCTTCTGTACCTCTGAATTATGAACTCATTTGCATCCTTTACTGGACTGGACTGGACTGTCTTCTGTCTAGAAAGTCGCTCTATTAATAATGCTAAAATCTTGTAAATTTCCTAACCAGCTTTACATCTTCTATAAACTTTTATATCTAAATAAGATATTGCAGGTGTCTGTCTCTGATCTATCAGTTTTTGTTATCTTTTGCAAGTTGTTTGACACACAATAAAATGTTCTGCATATTTTGTTAGCATGTCTCGTTATTATCAGTGCTTTGACCTGAAGTTATTCACTGAAACATTTGTTTTATGTTAAACAGCACTTATTGAAAATTATGTACAACATGAAAATATACTAAGTTCTGTATTTATGTTGGATTTATTACAAATCAGGGTAAGAAACTTCTCTGTGTGGAAGATTTTCAGTCCACATATCTCTAGTTAATCACTGTATATTAATCAGATCAGATAATAGTAGAAGTAGCGAACTTAAACTCGTCAAGTCAAAAAATTAATACAAAATATATAATTTGAAATATTGTACAGAATTACTAAGTATTTGAAAGTAATCCAAGCAAGGAAGGCAGTCTGTTTCCCCTCGACTGGAAACAGACTGCCTGCCTTGCCTGGATTACTTTCAAATACTTAGTAATTCTGTACAATATTTCAAGTTATATATTTTTAATTATTTTTTTGACTTGACGAGTTTAAGTTCGCTACTTCTACTACTGTTGTCTGATCTGATTAATATACAGTAATTAACTAGAGATATATGGACTGAAAATCTTCCACACAGAGAAGTTTCTTACACTGTTTTGTTTTTGGACCCACTATACTTGTTTAGTGGGTTGTTTGAGACTTCGGGGATACCATGGAGATTACTTCTTTTTTATGTTGGATTTATTCTGACAAAACTAAATGTGAGAACTAATTTTTCAACTCCTCTAAAATCCCTGAACTGGGATTTGCTTCTGTAATTACTTAATATATTAATTAATATAGTCCGGAAAGGATATTATAATGATCACTAGAACTAATATAGCAACTGTAAAATATTTATTTTTTAATCTGGTAAATAAACTTGCAATTTTAATTTTGACCACTAAGTGGCACTTGAGCATTCACGATCTGTCAAATATTGTGAAAATCTGGATAGAAACCTCTTAACTTTATGACTTAATTTATCTGGACA
>NC_056750.1:65396286-65466286 GCF_019279795.1 Protopterus annectens | reverse complement strand
AGGACTGGCCTGTACAGTGTCACCAAATGGATATGCAAGTACCCTAAGAGCTTAATATCTCTAAACAGACCAGCCACAACTAAAAGGTTTAAATATATTTGATAATAAATAGTAAAAGAACAAGACAATACTCAGTAAGTAATCAGTTACACCAGAGTTCAAAATCACAGGAAATATTTAAAGAAAATTGCAGGACAGTCTCAAATAAATAAAGAAAACATCTAAGTTATACTTTACCATATTCCTATCTGATTCTGAAAGAGTTACTCTACTCTAAAAACGTACTTACTGCAAAGCAAGTGCAGAAGTTGGTGATGAGTGGATGTTCTTGTTAGGTCAAAGACAAAATACAAAATGCACAGTCTCTCTCTAAGAGAGTTCTTAAATTAATATCAGTTATACAATGACTGGCCATTAATATTCAAAAACAAGCACACTGATTGGCCAGCTCAACCAGCGTGCCTGTTGTAAATCCGAGAATATACTAACAGAAGAAGTCCGGTTGCCTGGACTTTTTCCCATTACTATATCTCGCTTTTTTTTTTTTTTTTTTTTTTTTTACTTTTCTTTCTTTTTTTGCACAAAAAAAAAATGGAAATGGAAGACCTGAAATGAACGAGGGAGACGGTGGAGACATAAATAAGAGGATAATCAGGTATGTTCTGCAAATCTAAAGAAACTTACCTGCTTATCCTTTTATTTTGTTTGTCTCGGTTCTTCCAAATGTAAAAAGTCTCCCGATTTCTTTTTTTATTTTCAATTAAAAAAAAGAACAAAAAGCAACGGAGATCTTCCTTTCTTCATTGCTACCTCTGCATAACAGTGATGTACTGCATAAGCATGGGAACACGAAAATAAAAGAAACGACAAATACAGCCACTATGGATAAACTTCACCCTCTCCAAAGCAAACTTTAACGGCAACAGTATATTTAAAAACTGGAGATGAGAAGACCACGGCACAAAATATCCAAAAGTTTATTGTGCAAACGATTTCAAGATAGTAGTAAAACAGATAAAACTAGTGAGCGCTTTCACATCAACCAGATGCTTCATAAGACTTCATTCACATTGCACATCACTTCCTGCTTAAATACAATCTCTAGGCAACATGTTAATGGGATAATTAGATAATTAACCTCTTAAAAACATTAAAACATTAATTTATATAAAAAACTAAAATTAAAATTACTTAAACCTCTTAGCAACCAATACTGGTTTTACTGAGGCCCTTTCATTAAGCCCAGGGAATTTATCAGCTTGTAGCTCAATTATCCAATATAATTCATTCTGTTCAGTAATATTTTTCTTATCTCCCAACCTTAGATTATAACCTATACAACATATAACCATGAATTGAAATGTATGAATATTATATGACATTATATGTTTAGCTAATGCACTTCTTTCAATGTCTCCATTTCGAATGGCTGAAAGATTCTCTCTAACTCTGTCATGAAGAAACCTATTTGTCATCCCCACATAATATGAGTGACAATCATTACATACTGTCAAATAAATCAAATAATTTGTGGCACACGTAGCATTTACTCTAACTTCATACCTAACATTGGTTATAGGGTGTATGAAAACATTGTCTGGACTTAATACCTTACATATATTGCACTTCCCACATGGTCTCAAATAAGTTTTAAATATTTCTTTCATTGCGTGTGACTGTTTGAGTTACATAATAGTCTCTTTAGGTTCTTTTTATTCTTATACCTAAAGCAAGGTACATCACCCACTATCTCTTTTATTTGCGCATCACATTGCAAAATAATCAGTTCCATTTCACAATATCTCTAATCTTGTCAATATTACTAGAATACTGCAAACTAAGTGAGGTTCTATTTGTGTCATAATTCAACTTTCTTATATTGTTTCCTGAAACACTGATTTCAGACATAATGTTATTCATATATGGTCTGGCTACAGTTTCCCTTAAATTCTCTACATGTTTAAGATTTGAGTCTATTTCTGTCAATGTATATTTATGTTCAACCAATTCTTCTCTAAAGTTATCCAGGTTCGTACGGAATGCTCCTTCATCAGGGTTCAATCTAGATATATGCATTCCTTGTCCCTTAATTATATTTTTATAAATATAAGATGGATGCATACTGTCTCGTGATAAAATATTATTTCTACGACAAGATTTCTTATGCATAGTAGTGGAGAAAACACCATCCTGATCTTTCATAATAACATCAACAAAATCTATCATTACCTTAGAAGCTTTGAATGTAAAATTTAAGAAACTAGTATTAACATTCAAATAGGTAATAAACTGCAACAGATGTTCATAGGACCCAGTCCAGATTAAAAAAAGATCATGTACAAAACGTTTATACAGAACAATATGTACGTTGTAAGTAATATTCATTAAAACTTCATTTTCTTCGCATTGTGCAGGCACTATATTAGCAACGCTATTCGCACAGCGTGCCTGTTGTAAATCTGATATATACTAATGGGAAAATGTCCGGTTGCCTGGACTTTTTCCCATTACTATAGCTCATTTTTTTTTTTTTACTTTTCTTTCTTTTATTGCACAAAAAAAACATGAAAGACCTGAAATGAACGAGGGAGACGGTGGAGACATAAATAAGAGGATAATCAGGTATGTTCTGCAAAACTAAAGAAACTTACCTGCTTATACTTTTATTTTGTTTGTCTCAGTTCTTCCAAATGGAAAAAGTCTCCCGATTTCATTTTATTTTCAAAAAAAAAAAAAAAAAAAAGAACAAAAAGCAACGGAGATCTTCCTTTCTCCACTGCTACCTCTGCATAACACTGATGTACTGCATAAGCATGGGAACACAAATCCCATACGCATGTGCAGTACATGAGAAAAAGACCCTGGATAGCAGGAAAATGTGGAAGGGCAGCACAGGGGCATTATATTATTTAAGAAAAGTAAGTATTTTTTTCTTAAATAATGTCATTGTATAATAACAATAACCGACTCTGTGGTTGTGGTATACTGAAATTTACCCACGGTTGGCTTTATTTAATCACTCAGGCTTCACCCTCGTGATTAAACCACACCAACCATGGTTAAATCTTCAATATACCACACTGGCATCTTTGGTTATTGCTTAAATATTACTGCAGGGTTAGCTTGGATGACATCACTTCTTGTCACCTGACTTTCATTTCCCAAGCTAAACCCCCATTGTCAGAAATTAACACAATTTAACATCTCTCTGTGAAAAATACATATCTGTCAGATGTTTGCAGATACCGGAAGTCATAAAACAGTAAAACACTTCTGCATCTCAAACCTAGTAATTACTTCTCTTTCCAAGACAATACAAAAAACTTCCAGCTCTAGACATTGTGTCTGCTACTGCACTGAAACTGAAAGATAACATCTTCTGTTTATGGCCCAGTAATTATAAGAAAAAATTTGATTTCAACTATTTTCTCTGATTTTTTTTCAAGTTCACCTCCTGTGGTCCAGTTTCCATTAAACATATACATCTAAACAGTTACAGTAGTGCAGGTGCATTCCTGCTCTATCCTAATAGGGCATGCTGTGATTACATTTTAGCTCAATACTTTACCCACACTTCTGTATAAATCATATCAATATTCACAAATGACATAGAATTATTTACAAAATTTATGATAGCTGGGCTGGCAGTGTGACATTTCTTCCCCCCAGAAAACTCAAGCTAGTTTTTCAAGTGACCCTTCAGAAACATTGCTTGAGAGGGTTGAGCCTATCTGGAAATACCTTACCCCATTCCCTGTCTTGAAAGAAAATCTGTGTTTGCATTGCTAACCCCACTGTGGTGCTGCACTGTCATATCATATGCCTGCAATCCTAGGCTCCACCTTAGTAACTTGGCATTTTGCTGGCTGGCTCTGTGTAACCATGTTAGGGGATTGTGATATGTCACTACAGTGAATTTCCTTCCATAGAGATAAGGCTGAAGTTTCTGCAGTGCCCACACTATGGCTAGACATTCCTTTTCTACAGCTGGATAGCATTCCTCCCTGGAATGGAGCCTATGACTGAGATATACCACTGGGTGCTCTTCTCCCTCTGAGGAGACCTGGCTAAGTACAGCCCCCACCCCATGGTTTGAAGCATTCACCTGCACAACAAATTATTTGCTGTAATCTGGACTGGCTAACACAGGGGTCCTCTCAAAGCTCCTTTAAGTTTCTGGAATGCCTGCTCACATGCTGGGGTCCACACTAACTTATCTGGCATGTTTTTCCTTGTCAGATCTGTGACAGGAGCAGCTATACTATAATTGGAGACAAACTTTCTGTAGTACCCTACTGTCCCTAAGAATGCCCTCACATTTTTGGTAACAGGGGCAGGTCATGCCTGAATGGCTTCCACTTTGGCAGGTTCTGGCCTGATCTTATCACTCCCTACTCTGTGTCCCAGGTAGGAGACCTCTGCCATACCCACTGACATTTACTGGGCTTAATGGTCAACCCTGCCCTCTGTATTCTGCCCAGTACCTCCCTAACATGATGAAGGTGCTCTTGCCAGGAATGGCTGTAGATGGTAATATCACCCAGGTAAGCAAGAGAAAAATCTCCTGCTCCTGCTAAGATACAATCTACCAGCCTCTGGAAAGTCGCTGGGGCATTTTTTATCCAAAAGGGTATCTTTGTGAACTCATACAACCCAAAAGGAGTCACAAAGGCTGACCTCTCTCTAGCTCTGGGAGTCAAGGGCACCTGTCAGTAACCCTTGGCAAGATCAATAGTGGTAAGATACTTAGCCCCACCCAGCTGCTCTAGGGCTTCATCTGTCCTAGGCATGGGGTAAGCATCTGACTCTGTGTGACTATTTAATTTCCTGTAGTCTGGACAGAATCTGGTGCTGCCATCCTTCTTTGGTACCAGCACCACTGGGGAGGCCCAGGGACTGCTGGACTCCTGAATTACCCATAGTTCCAGCATTTCCTTTATCTCCACCCTCAGAGTCTGTTTGACCCTCTCAAGCACCCTATAAGGGGACTGCTTAATAGGCCTTTGGGGTCCTGTATCCACATGGTGTTGTACCAGATGAGTGCACCCGTTTCCCAGTGAACTTGTCCCCAAACTCCTGTAACACTGCTTGGATTTCTCAGAACTGGGTAGGGGATAGCTGCTGGGACATTGCTACCCCTTCCACTGAGGTGTCAGTCTGAGACTTACTGAGAAGATCAGTCACAAGATTCCCCTCAGACTCCTCCTGCCATCCACTGCATATTCTCAGCCTAAGGGCCTCCCTATCATGGTAAGGTTAATATGGTACAATGTGTGCCCCTGCCTCCTGCATAGCAGTTCTACCATGTAGTTAACATTTCTGACCTTTCTTACCACCTTGTAGGGTCCCTCCAAAGCTGCCTGCAGCTTGTTGTATCTGACAGGAATGAGAACCAGTACCTGATGCCCTACAGCATACTCTCTGGCTCAAGCATTCCTGTCATACCAAACCTTTATCTGCTGTTGGACTTCTGCCAGGTTCTCCTAGGCCAAGCCCATGAGTTCCCTGTGCCTTGTCCTGAGGTTTAGAACATATGCCACAATAGACTAATTGTGGGATTCACACTCACCCTCCCACTCATCTCGAATCAAATCTAGAGGTCCCCTCACCCTATGCCCATACAGCAATTTAAAGGGTGAAAAACCTCTGGATTTCTGGGCCACCTCTCTGTATGCAAATAATAGGTGGGGCAAATATTTGTCCCAGTCCCTCTTAAACTGGTCTTCAAATGTCCATAACATTGTCTTGAGTGTAGAATTTAACCTCTCAACAAGACCATTAGTCTGGGGATGGTAGGGGGTGGTCTTTAAGTGCTTCACCCCACAGTACATAAAACTGGCACCTCTATCAGTCAGTATTTCTTTTGGGAAACCTATCCTGCTGAAAACTCTAACAAAGCATTTGCCACCTTTTCTGCCTCAATGGAGGACAGAGCCAGCACCTCAGGGTATCTGGTAGCATAATCTACTACCACTAGGAGATACTTTTTCCCTGTGGAACATGGAGTACTCAAAGGCCCTACAATATCCATAGCTACCCACTGAAATGGCTCCTCAGTCACAGGCAAAGGCATCAAAGGAGCTTTCACCTTGTCTTCTGCCTTGCCAACCTTTTGGCACTACTCACCAGTCCTGCAGTACCCTGTTACATCTCTGGAAATCCCAGGGCAATAAAAGTTCTGCATAATGTCTCTTTGTATGTTTTATGCCCATATGGCTTGCAAAGGAAATATCACGGACTATGGCTAGAAGTGCCAAATGGTAGGCTCTGGGCACTACCAACTGCTGTAGTCTCTCACGCTCTAGCCCTCCCTCAGGGGTCTACTGTCTATAGAGTAGTCCTTTGTCCCAGTATACAGATTCCCCCTTCCCTTGAGAATCAGGTGCCTCACTAGCTATCTCCTTCAGGCCTTGTAATGTAGGTTCTGAGAGCTGAGCCTGTCTCGTCTATTTTTGTAACCCTTCCCAGCTCCCCTTCCACAGGAGATCTGGTATTCTCTGACAGCGGTATCTCACTGTCAGTCTGGGTCCTACTACTCACCTCTGCCCTTGCAGTCATTCTGTCCAAGGGAACATTAGTACCCATAAGCAGCTGTGGCTCATCTTCAGTCTCACTGGTATAGGGTAGCTTCCTCCCTGAAGTAACCACCTCACCAGTCCTGGCTGCAAGTGTGCAGTCTGTCTGGGTCTCCCCCAGGCTACCAGACCCACATGCTTGTCTCCAAGCTTGACTGCATGTAACTGCATGCACACACAGTACTGCATTATCAAAATCATTCCCTATCAGGACATCTGCAGAGATATCCTCAAACACACTTACTTGTTAGCTTCCTTTTCCACCCTCCCAGTCAAGGTGAACCCTAACCAAAGGTATTTGGAATGGGGTCCCTCCTAAAGCTCTGACTGGAGTAGATTGCCCAAGCAAGTTTTGCTCCTCCTTAACCACTGCAGGCTTCACAATGGTTAGGCCAGAGGCTGTGTCTTTCTTAGCAGTGGCCTGTTGCCCATTTACTAGGATAGGATATAACCTCTTGTGGTTGTTTGGTACCCTAGTTGTTTCAAGACAACTTACTGCTGGCATTTTGTCATTCCCACTTACTGGCTCTCTCACCTTTTGTCCCCCACCTTGCCTCCATGGACATCTATATGTTACATGGCCCCACTGGTTGCATTTAAAACATTTAACCCTTAGTCCTGGATATGTAACCTGGACTAGTGGCTTCCCCTGCTACTCTTTTGGGGTAGTCTGCGCTTCCCACCATGGGTTCCCTTAGACCCATGAGCAGCACTGGGTGTCCCTTTCCAGTGCAGTGATGCCTTGCTTGCTAGGTATAGGTCTCCCTTCTTACTGAACTCCTCTGCAAGATTGCATTGTCTATTAGCTAACCAGATTCCCATGTCCTCAGGCAAAGTGCTAAGGGCTTGTTCCCTCACCAAAATGTATGCCAGCCCTTCAGAAGTGGTGACCTGATATCCACTCACCCACCTATGAAAATAAGTGCTTAGTTCAGCAATATATTCACACACACTTTCATCTGCCTTGCATCTATACTCATGAAACTTTTTCCTATAAGCTTCAGGTGTTAACTTAAAAACATTCTAAAAGACAGTTTTTTACAGTATTATAATTTAAGCAATCATTATCAGACAATTTAGAAATAGCAGTTAAAGCTTTACCATAGGGGGTCAGGAACCATACCCATAGCCATTGGTTGACATTATACTGTTTACATACCCTTTTGAAACATATGAATAAAACTATCAAAATTATCCCCCACTGTAAATTGTGGAAGAAATTTCCTGACCTTTGTTGCTTCTGGGGTCCGGTTACTCCCTTCCCCATTACCACCATGACCCTGGCAAAGAGTCAGCAACTACTTTTCATGTTGCCTCTGCCTGTCATTCTCTTCAACTTCCAGACATTTCAGTCTCTCTGCTGCTTCTAATTCCATTTGTTTCTCCTGCTGCAGTCTCTCTGCTGATTTTATTTCCAACCGTTTGGCCTCCAGTGCAAGTCTCTTTAACTCAAGATGGATTTTTTCATCCTCTGTGGAAAGGCTGAACTGTCCATTTTCTGAAAGTTGTACATATCCAAGGCTAGCCTGGTTGTCCTCCTGATTGTTGGTCTGTGATGCAGCTGTGCCCAAGGCTACAATCATTTCTGCCTTAGTCAGGTTGGCATGCACCATTCCTTTAGCCTGGCACATCTGAGCCAACTGTCTCCTTGTCAGCTTACCATACTGCTCTCTCTGACTAACTAAACTACCAAAAAGAATAAAACAATTGTGATATGAACTCTGAATGTTCACTGTGTGGCTGATTGAGAGTACAAACACCTTCAATGACCACTGTTTACAGGCTACAGGAATTCAATATCCACACCACTACAAGCCAATTAATATGTGATGTGGCTATCCCACCACTGCCAATCAATTAATATGTGACGCCCCTGCACTGGCCCAGTAATCAAGGAGCCTGAATCCCCACCACTGACAACAGTAGGGGATGTAGACACTAGGAGGATGACAAGTACACAGACAGTAAAGCACAATTTCCCTTAAGAGCACCCAAAAATCATAGTCAGTCTAGGACTGGTTTCTCCCTCTTTCTCCGGATCCCCAATGAGATTCCCCACTGGCCCAGCTATAGGGTTGAGATCTCAGCTGAGTGCCCAAACCAAGATCTCCAGTACCCTCTCTGCCCAACCAGTGCTTTGTGTCCCTGTCCAAGTAGCTGGCACACAAACTCTTTGAGATTTGATTTATATACAAACACACACACACACACACACACACACACACACACACACACACACACACACACACACACACACACACACACACACACACACACACACTCCTGGGAAATGCTGCCACAGGTTTACTAGCTATGACCCCCATCTGCCCAGACTATAAGGTAGTTTCCACTGCCACCAGCCACTACTTATCAGCTACTTTAAGGCCCTTAACAAAGGTTGTTACTATTAATCCAAATGGTAGCTTGAACAAGAGCAAGGCTATTTAGGAATGGCCTGTACAGTGTCACCAAATGGATATGCAAGTACTGTAAGAGCTTAAATATCTCCAAACAGACCAGCCACAATTAAAAGTTTAAAATATATTTAATACTAAATAATAAAAGAAGAAGACAACACTTAGCAAGTAATCAGTTACACCAGAGTTCAAAAGCACAGCAAATATTTAAAACAACATTGCAGGACAGTCTCAGTTAAATAAAGAAAACATCTAAGCTATATTTTACTATATTCCTATCTGAATCTAAAAGAGTTACTATGTTCTAAAAACTTACAGCAAGGTAAGTGCAGAGGTTGGTGATGAGTGGATGTTCTTTTTAGGTCAAAGACAAAATACAAAATGCACAGTCTCTCTCTGAAAGAGTTCTTAAATTAATATCAAATATTACTGCTAGGTTAGCTTGGATGGCATCACTTGTTGCCACCTGATTTTCAATTCCCAAGCTGAACCCTCATTGTCAGAAGCTAACAGAATTTACTGTCTCTCTGTGGAAAATTCATATCTCTCAGATGTGTGGTGATCCTGGAAGTCATAAAACAATAAAACACTTCTACATCTCAAACTCAGTAATTAGTTTTCTTTCAAGACAATACAAAAAACTTCAAACTCTAAACATTATATCTGCTACTTCACTGAAACTGAGAGATAACATTTTCTGTTTATGGCCCCTTATAAACAAACATTTTAATTTCAACTATTTTCTCTGAATTTTTTTTCAAGTTAATCTCCTGTGTTCCAGTTTCCATTAAACATATACACCTAAACATTCACAATAGCACAGGTACATTCCTGTTCTATTCCAATGGAGCATGCTGTGGTTACATTTTAGCTCAGTACTTTACACCCACTTCTGTATAAATTATATCAGTATTCGCAAATGACATAGAATTGTTTACAAAATTCCTGATAGCTGGGCTGGCAGTGTGACAGAATGTATAATAACATGTAATGTTAATGCATTTTAGTCATCTTTCTTCCCATTCTCCCTGACATGCTCGAGGATGTAATCCTTAAAGAGCGATTAGTCTTACCAACATAGAAACTTCTACACTTGTTGCAAACAGCTAGACTAAATTGGTATAGTCAGAGGTTGCATAAAATCTAGGTGTAAATGTCTTACGAGTTATATGATGAATAAAAAGATTATCTTTTGAAACATACGTGCATGCCGTACCTGAATGGCATGGAAATATGCCTAGTCTAAATGAACTTGAAAAGTTACTGCTTTATGGGATATCATAGTTATTACCGCTTTAGGGACAAACTATTCTTAAAAGAAAAGCTAGGTTAAGTTCCAACAATACCATATTCACATCACCTGTCATGAAAACAGGCCAGCACTTTTTAACTGTGAAACAGATCATCCCAATATCCTCGGTGTGAGTCATTGTCAACCTAGATCCTATGTTATGGGACCACTGCTCAAGTGCATTTCTCCAACCATGAGAGAAATAAGGTTTGACAGTGTCTTCCCTAGCTTCCTTCACAACCTTCACAGACATATTAATTTCCCACTTAGAGTATCCCCTTTCAGCAAAATCTTTAGATAGATGCACAAGTGCTTCCTCATGATCTGCGGCATCTGTATGTAGCCCAGAGACCCTAAAAGACTGCTCTTTAACTACATTGAGATAAATGTGCCCAGGATGCATGCTGGTTCTATGAAATAGACTATTTTCCAGCATGATTTCATGAACATCCTGGTCTCCAAATGTCCATCCCTCCTTTTAAGGAATCAAACATCCAAAAAAGCTATCATTTCACTAGAGAAATGTTTAGTGAATCTCAAAAACATGGTTGTACTCTCCAAACTCTGAGTAAACTCATCTAAAAGATCAGCAGAGCCTCCCCCATTGCATAAAGACATCATCCACAAACCATTTGTAATATTTAATATAGAGAGAAAACCTATGTACACTCAAAACATATTCCTGCTCTTCCCACTGAGCCATCACCGGGTTCACATCGCTATTAGCACTCACAGTTCCCATTGCTACATCCAGTTTCAGAAAAAAGATCTCATCACAAAAATGAAAACATTATTTTCCAAGATAATATCTAATAAAAAACAAATAAGGAAGATTATACTATTAGAATAGTTACTGTGTTTGGATAAAAATAATCTAATAAAATCAACATCTTCGGGATTAGTTATTGTGGTAAACAAGATGCAAACATCCAGAGTAACTTCAATATAACCTGAAACATCAACAGAATATGTAAAGTCAAAAAGTGTTTTAAGAAAATGTTCAGTGTCTCTCAAAACCACTGGTGCAGCTTCAAGGACTGGCTTTAGGTTACTCTCCACAAAAATAGATAATGGTTCAGTTAGCCACCCTCGGCCTGACACAATTGGCCATAAAGGGGTTCTATGCAAATTGTTATGCACATTAGGAAGAGCATGTATAGTTGGTATAACAGGCTCATCAACTATCAGAAACATATAGAAATCATAGTTAATTGCCCTGCTCATCAGGGCATCATACAAGCCATTATGAACCTGTTGAATGAGCTTTGTAACCTCAACTCTATTGATATGGGAATATGTTTGAACATCAAACAAAAGACCTCTCATGCTGTCCATATAAAATGACTTACCAAGAACCACAATGGCCCCACCTGCAGGTCAAATAATTTGTATTATGTCATTTTTCCTTAAGTTCAACCAGTGCTTTATGTTCCTCATAGGACATGTTATAAAATTTATTAGGACAAGGAACATTTAAAGATTGATGCAGATCATACTCACACAGCTTCAAAAAAGATTCAAAGGAGGCACACAAAGGGGGATTACAAGTACTAGGTCTCTTAAGAGCCTTTAGATCCATGGAATTAGAGGATTTGAAAGATGAGTATATACTTTTAAGGATAACATTTCTCACAAACAACCTCATTTTAAACATGACATCACTGAATTTAGATGGACAGGCAGGAATAAAGGACACACCTTTATCCAAATGCTTCTTCTGTGGTTCAGAGAGAGTAACCAAAGACATTTTGAGAATTATAGCTGGCCTCCTCAATCTGTCGGGGGCATTGTGGTCCAATGGCATTTTCCTTCTCTTTCTCCCTCTGCTCAGCGAACACCCCCTCCACGGGGGATGTCCATCTGTTTCACTGGTACAGGCAGCTCAGGAAAGGACGTAGCTGAAAAGGAGTTGACAGCTAATGGTTCCTTCCATCGAGACCCCAGATCTCTACTGTTCTTCTCTATCTCTGAAGGGAAAAAATGGGTGTTAGACGCTTCAGTGGGGACATCTACAGAAGTCACTGACCCGTCTTCTGCTCGATTCATAAGATTCATTGTCTAATGTAGATTTAGGGTCCGATTCATACACCCATACAAAATATGGCCCGATTTAAGATCACCAAATTCTCTCCAGCTTCTTATGCTTTTGCTGTCTCCGTTTGTTTTCATACATGAACACATTGTTGCAAACATCATCCAGTTTTAACGAACATGCATCCATTGTATACTTATTCTGAATATCATGTAGCCGGTTCTCAGTCTCAGCTAGAAGTCCAAGCTCAACTGGCTTTAAAAAAAAAATCAATCAATTGACAGATGTAATTAAAACTTAACTCTAGGTTCGAAGCCGGACATTTCCATAATAGCTCAGGATAGAGCTCTCCGTGGGTAGGAATTTTCAGAATCGGTAGCCCTCTATGATCTGAACCTGTGACTGCATTCACACATAATATTTGTACTGCATTCTTTTCTTGCATGGGATCTGAACCTTTGGCTGTACTGTCATATTTAAAAATGTAAGATTGACTTTGAATTCTACACTCTGTGAAACTAGTAAAACATCATTTAATATCTGTAAATGCTCTTCTTCTTCTGTTTCTGTCAGTATCAAGCTACCATTTATGCACTGAAATACTTTATTACCATAATTAAGCGGTCTTAACACTTGTGGCAATGTCTGCAGAAACAAAACAATAACAAAAAGTTTATCTGCCAGATCTGTAAAGTAAACCATGTATTCCATTTATTCCACATATTTAACTTGACTGTCATTTCTGTTGTACAATGCACAACATGTGCTACCAGAATGATGTATGTATTTGCTAATTTCTAATCTAGTACAGTAGTACCCTATAAATGTCACTTTTTCCCCTTACTGGCCATAAAAGTGAATTGAATGGACTGGATTATTTTGCTATACTACCCTTTCCTTTCCAGTCTGTAATGCATTAATGAATGGCTTCCATTTCTTCTCTGAGAATGAGATAGTGTTCATGAAAACTGGATTACTGTGGTCTGCCCGCACTTCAGTTGTGGAAATGAACCAGAATCCTTCTTGCCTTTAAACCATGAATCTGCATATTTCTGTAGTAATTGATTTTTTGTTAAATTCTGTACATCTGCACAATCTACCGCACACAATATCTTACAAGCATCTTCTGTTTGCACTACTGTACATTTTGTAACATTTTTGTGTCTCCATAAAATCGTGTTACTGACGTCTAAAACAGCGTTTAACTTTGGCAATATGTCCATACCTAGTACAATACTGTCACACTGAGACCTGCTCAATGGTGTAACCTTTGACCCTTCAAATCCTGACAACATTATATCAGTACTTGTGTCATCTGGTAGAGGTCTGTAAGTGAAAGTGATAAGTCTGTATCACTCATTACAGTATTCTATAACTTCTTTCCTGTAAACAGTGAAATATACCATCTGCTATTTCTCTCTACCTTAAATGATGTTAGATAAATCTGCATGTTTGATGCTGGACTACCACACCCTTTATGGATATTCTGATAATCCTTTCTATAGAACCTGTAACAACTTTGACTTGAGCTATGGTATGCATGAGTTTTTCCTGTATTGTGTCCTGAAGTCTGTGTATCATATTTACAGTGAGGTCTACTGTATCAGATTGATTTGCTTCTGCAGGATATCTGTCAGTCTGTGCACCCCAGTTAATCTCTACACCCTGACCCCCACCAAGTGCAGTATTTGCACTGGCTTCTGAAAACAACAAACTAGAATTTATTACATTCTGAACTTTATTTGCCTCTGAAACAATACTGTTAACATTAACTTGAGACAATGAAAATATGTGCCCTGTATTCTGTCCTGAAATCTGCTTTTCATGTACAGTGACTGCATTTATACCAGGCTAATTTCTATTTGCCATAGTGTGACTTACATTCGCATTTGAATTATTTGTACTGTAGCATTTACACTGATCTCACAATACTGTAAACTAGAATTTTCTGCAGTTTGCTTACTATTTAAAAGTAAAACCATACTGATACCAGAAGCCGAAAATACTGTTTTTCTGTAAAGACGGATTCATTCTGTGGATCATAAGAAAGTCTTTCCATAACCTTATTTATTACAGCTTTCTTCTGCTTCTTGACATTTTATGTCTGCAAATATTTACAGTTCCTGAACTGATAATGTTTAAACTGAGATGAACATTTCTGGAACACATTTTTATACTGTTTTACCCACTTTTTAACTTTAAACCACACATTTACTGGTGGTTTTACTGTGTAATTCTTTATACTTTTTGTTTTTACATTTACTGTCTGACATAACTATACAATTTTGCATTTACTGATTTTGTTTGCTGTTGAAGTCTATAAACTTTTCTGAGATGTACTGCTTGATTTAACTAGAAAATGCACAGTAATAAAAATGAATACTCACACAAGGAATGTTTAAGGGGTACTGAGCCACTGGCCAGTCATCATACAACATTTTTAAACTCCCCCTTTTAAGGATTCCTTTACCTGTTTGATGTCATACTGGTACTTTGCAGAGCTATCTTTTTTTTTTGGGGGGGGGGTGACTGAAGTTTTCCAATAACTGTATAATGTTCTTAAGAACACTGATGTTCTTTAAATCATACATAGCCTGTCTGCGCATGAACAACTGTAGATTTCCAGGGTTGCTATGAGATTTTGGGGCTCACATTAACCATAAATATTGTCCCTCAGTCACATTGGGTGACATTATTAAAATATGAATTATATGTCTGTAACTGTAATGTCAGGAGCTGTACTGAACAAGTGTCAAATGTTCTTGTATCTGTCAAGAAATAAAGGTCACTTCACTGTAAGTCTGATAAAGGTGATTTATTATGTAGTAAATAGATTGTAGCAGCATGAGGTGGACGTAGACATAGTCATAGTCAAATAACTGGAACTGTTATGTAATCTAGCAAGATCTAAATAAATCTTATATTATTAAAACTGTCTTAAATGGCAGTGCTGATGAACTGAACCAAACTGTAGCTGAGGACTGTAAACTGAAAACTCTGATTTCTGTAGCTTTGAAGTCTCAAATGAACCGTCCTTTTGTAACTCTGAATTCTGAACTCATATGTATACTTTACTAGACTGAACTGTCTTCTGTCTAGAAAGTTCCTCTCTTAATAATGCTAAAATCTTGTAAATTTCCTATCCATTTTTACACGCCTACTTAACCATGGTTTCCAATCCTTTTACATCTAAATAAGATATTATTGTAGGTGCCTGTCTCTGATCTGTCTGTTTTTATATCTTCTTCAAGGTATTTGACACATAAAGAAATGTTCTACACATTTTGTTAATACATCTCATTCTTATAAGTGCTTTGATTTGTGGTTATTCACTGAAACATTCCTTTCTATTAAAACTGCACTTACTGAAACTGTATGTACAAAATGAAAATATAGTCCTGCATTAATATGGCTGCATTTCTATGGTGAAATGAGAATACTGTATTTATGTAGACTTTATTTTGACAAAACTATATTTATGTGAGACCTAATCTTACATTGTACAAGATGGATGAGAAAACGTATGAGAAACTACAGGTCTATTAACCTAACTGCAGTGGTAGAGAAAGCCACACAGAGAATCCTAGGGAAAGATGGCTGATTTCTTCATGTATAGCAATATCCAGGAGAATAGCCAGTATTGATTCATGTCCAGTACAAGCTGCCAGACAAACCTGATGCAGTTTTATGGCCAAGTTACAGTACTGCTTGATGGAAAATCTATCAATACTCATACTTTTTCTGGGCTTCACTGAGGCTTTTGATTCCATCTCAGCCCTCATGGGGTGCTTTTAGATAAACTGGGAGGGTTTGCAACAAAACAAAGACCAAGGGACTGGATTGCCACATGGCTGAAGGCTATGACACTGAGGGTTGTAGCCTTCAGCCATGTGGCAATCCACATGGCTGAAGGCTATGATACTGAGGGTTTTGATGAGAAGGACATCACAAATATCAAAAATGACTAATGGAGTACCACAGGACATGATTCTAGATCCGGTACCCTTCGGTATGTATGTGTTCAACATAATTATAGGATTAGATAACACAGTTTCCCTATTGCAGATACAAAGGTGCTGCAGAAGAAGATGAGGAAAAGAATCGATTGAAAGATATGGAAAGGATGGTCAAACCGGTAGGAAAAGGTATTAAATGAGGCTGAGCATATGTCTTAAGAGACTTTTTGAACAGTTGGACATACTCAATGTTCCTAATCTTTTCAGGAATGATATTCTATCTACTCAAGCTAATTCAGAAAATGCCTTTTCACAGATGGATCAAGTAAAAGGTGACCTGGCTAAATGGATACACTCAGCATCCCTGAGGGAGTAGCTTTGATTTCTAATACTATATTAAATAGATTTCTAATACTATACTACTTTGTACATATTTCTGTATATAAACTGTATTCTTCATAAGCTTGAAATGTGAGACTGTAACTTGTATGTTAATACAATATGTTTGTGCATATACTGTAACTTGCTTGTCTTTATCTGTTTGTAAGTTTGGAGCTTTTCTCCCTGGGCCTCTCCTGAAAATGGACATGTATCCAGTCGGACTATCTCGGTAAAGAAATTTAAAATAAAATAAAAAAAAATAATAATACTCATGGAGAAGTTATAATGTACAGATGCTTAGAAGAAAATATGTCCCTACTGAAACTCGGATCCAGTTATTTTCAATCATCAGTGTTATACAGTGATGCTCTCTGTTGTTTGCAAAAGTAGCAAATCTGACAATTTTGTTTTCAGTGGATTGAATTATTGAGATATTCAGTGCTGGGCAGAGTGCAGAAAGCATTCTAATCTGTGGAGGAGAATTTTACAAGCTATAGCATGCCTGTCTTACACATTTTATAGGAACATTTTATTTATTTTATTGTTAAATTTGTTTACTGGGTGTGTCCAACTGGGCTAGTAGCCTGTTTTCAATGGGGGCCCAGGGAGAAAAGCTCCAAGGTATAATATTGTAATATGACATATTTTAGAACACATAAGGTTAACATGTATTTACATTGCAGATATTATACAGTTGTTATTATAAAGTATACACTAATTCAGACTATTTATATGCTTTAGGACAACATCAGGGAAAAAGAAATAAGAGTTTGAGAGGGTCAGATGAAGAGAGAAGGTTATTTAGGTACCATAGTGGAAGTGAGGTATAAGTTGTAAGGACTTAGAGTGGTCCAGTATTGGATGCTATGGTAATATGAAGTGACTTGTTGAGATGAAGGCAGAAAAACAATAGTCACGTGATAAGTAGTGCAAAACTGAAAAGTATTGTGATTAGTAATGAGATTTGTAAAATGAAGACAAAGCAGTGGGGGCTAGAAAGAGGAGTCATAGAGGATTAGGAGTAGCAAGCAAAGAGTGAAGGCAGAGAGTGAAGTCTTGTCAGCCTGGGAAAGAGCAGGAACATTGCCAGTAATTTGTAAGATGTTCCTTGAAAAGCTTTTAGAAACTGGAAGAGTTGGTTGTGAGAACTATATGCTGGGGAATAGAGTTCCAGATTATAGATATTTGTTTGGAGAACAGAGCATCCCCACGATTATTATTTGATCTAGTGACCTCAAGTAATAATTTGTTGGATGATCGGAGGGGTCGTCTGTTAGAGCAGGGTTGGACTAAGTTTTTGAGGGCAGGGCAATTATCTGGTTGTTGTATAATGCTATGAGTGGTTGTTAGCTGGTTGAAAGTTAACAGATTTGTAAGTTCGATCTAGTTTAGTTGGTAGAGCTAAACAATGAAGCAACACAGTTAGACGCTGTAGAGGTGCAGTGAACCACAAAAAAGCCCAGGAAATGGCAAAGACAATTTCATTAACACACAATGGTGGGATCTGTTTGTGTGGTTAGAGGCAAATCTGGCTATTTTGTTGTAGCAGGTCTGTAGCTTGTTTAGGCCAGTTTTTCTTAGATTTGTACACCTTTAAGGATAGTAAGAGTAAAGAAATATTTGTTCTTACCAAGTAATCTAAAAATGTATCCAGAAATGTAGCTGTTGAACCACTGCAGGAAATCAGATAAGAAGACAAATTCAGCAAATTTAAGGCAAAGCATGGAATGCTCCACTGTGTCAAAAAGCTTTTTTTTTCAGTTATAAAACTTTATGTTTAACCAAAATTATTTCACACAATGTTTTGTGCAATCCCAATGCACAGCACACATTTTACTTTACTTTAGTGGGTAACCTTTTTGTTGCTTAGGGGTCCAATTCTAGGTTCTAACTGCTGGTCGCAGCCCATTACTGGAGCCAACGTACATTTTTTTTACAAAAATACATATTATAACCTTTTCGGTCAACTTCCATTCTAGTACAATACATCTCAAACAAATGTGCACACAGACACATATTTATATTTATGTATATATACTTAACATCCTAAAATCAAAGTAAATACATTTATCGCCAAATCATTTCATAACTATGATTTGATCCGCAGGTATTCTACTTGAGTTTTAATGAACTGTTGTATTACCCTTGTTATTCTATATGGCCACTACATCTCTCATTATGGATGCCTCGCTCCTCCCCATTTGTTCTATTCCACTTCCATGATTCCCCTCTGGCTTCTTTAAATCTATGCCATTTCATCATTAATAATGTTCCTCTTTCATTTTTCCCTGATTAAGCTCTATTTTTAATTTCCCCAATAATTTGCTCAACCTCTACTATGATCGGTCTGTCTCTGGATTTCTACTTTCTGGTTATTGCATTCATAGCAACTAATAATATCAAATTGATTATTGCTTTTAGATCCTTAAACTGTTTTGTTTTTCTCCATCTTTAGAGTATCATCTCTATGGCGAGGGTCTTCTCCTCCCCTAGCACTTTTCTTACTAAATTTAGAATATTTCTTTTATATTGTTTGAGTTCCCTACACTTCCAAAAGAAAACATGTTCCCAGGAACCCCTTTTATAGTTCCTTAAATCTCCAACAGTAAGCCTGCTAAAAATGTAACAGCGTCTATTCAAGCATTTCCACGCATAAATGTTGAATGTCCTTGCTTTTGTAGCATAATTACTTCCATTCCTTCCTCAAGCATGGTTCATCCACTTTTATGCTTCATTCTGCCCTCATTTTATCACTTTATCACTTTGCTCCTGCCTTAAATTAATTTTACTATCCGTGGCATATTTTTCAGTTCTCCTTATGTCTCAGCTTCCCTTTATGTAACAACTTTAACCCCATGCATGTCTTTCTGTCCTGCACTTTAACCCCATGCATGTCTTTCTGTCTTGCACTTTAACCCCATGCATGTCATTCTGTCCTGCACTTTAACCCCATGCATGTCATTCTGTCCTGCACTTTAACCCCATGCATGTCTTTCTGTCCTGCACTTTAACCCCATGCATTTCATTCTGTCCTGCACTTTAACCCCATGCATGTCATTCTGTCCTGCACTTTAACCCCATGCATGTCTTTCTGTCCTGCACTTTAACCCCATGCATGTCTTTCTGTCCTGCACTTTAACCCCATGCATGTCTTTCTGTCCTGCACTTTAACCCCATGCATGTCTTTCTGTCCTGCACTTTAACCCCGTGCATGTCATTCTGTCCTGCACTTTAACCCCATGCATGTCATTCTGTCCTGCACTTTAACCCCATGCATGTCTTTCTGTCCTGCACTTTAACCCCATGCATGTCTTTCTGTCCTGCACTTTAACCCCATGCATGTCTTTCTGTCCTGCACTTTAACCCCATGCATGTCTTTCTGTCCTGCACTTTAACCCCGTGCATGTCATTCTGTCCTGCACTTTAACCCCATGCATGTCATTCTGTCCTGCACTTTAACCCCATGCATGTCTTTCTGTCCTGCTATCTAAGCTTCATTTCAATCTATCACCTGTTTACCTGTTAACAAAACCTCCCAGACGTTTGGTTCTTTAAATTTGTCTTTTTAGTATCTGCCCCCATATTCTGGTCAACCCTGCATTTGGATATCCGGTAGGATATAAGTGTTCCTCCCAAACTTGTATTCTCTTGTCATTAGTTAATTGTTGGACAGAATTACAGACATACTTAAAAGCATAACTCCGTCCTCTCTCTCCTCTTCTATTAATTCTTATACTCTCATCTTATTCTCGGTTTCTTTCAGTATCTGCTTAGACAGAATCATACTCTTCCATTTTGTTTGGTAAAATTCATCCTGCATAAGGTAGATCATTGTAACCTGTGTTGCCTTATAGTATTCATGTAAATCTGAAATCTCCATCCCACTCATTTCTCATGGCAGCATCCACAATGTAAAACACATTTTTGAGATATGAAAAAAGATTGTCCCAGTTAGCATACATTGTTTCATGTTTAAATAACTTTGATATGTTAAAGTATACATGACTTTAAGAGTACTATAGTTAGGACAAAGAATATTCTATTATATTTTAATATATACTCAACTATTTGATCATAAACTATATTTGCCCCCTCATATCGATCTTTTATCCTATCAAATGGCATCTATACTAGAGTCTGTTAACTACCTTATATCTTTTAAGCTTTTTTTATGCACTAATCAGTACTTACCAGCCTCCATAATACCTTCCCTTCTTCTCACACTATCCTGATTATTAATGTGTCACCTATACCTAGCTGTCACTTCTCATCTATACCAGCTGTAACTTCTCACCTATACCTAGCTGTAACTTCTTACCTATATGTAGCTGTAACTTCTCACCTAAACGTAGCCGTAACTTCTCACCTATACCTAGCCATCACTTCTCACCTATACCTAGCTGTAAATTCTCATCTATACTTAGCTGTAACTTCTTACCTACACTTAGCAGCAATTTCTCACCTATGCCTAGCTGTAATTCCTCACTTATACCTAGCCATACCTTCTCACCTATACCTAGCCATAATTTCTCACCTATATCTAGCTGTAATTTCTCACCTATACCTAGCCATAATTTCTCACCTATACCTAGCTGTAATTTCTCACCTATACCTAGCTGTAACTTCTCACCTATACCTAGCCATAATTTCTCACCTACACCTAGCTGCAATTCCTCACCTATACCTAGCTGCAATTCCTCACCTACACCTAGCTGTAACTTCTCACCTATACCTAGCTGCAATTCCTCACCTATACCTAGCTGCAATTCCTCACCTACACCTAGCTGCAATTCCTCACCTATACCTAGCTGCAATTTCTCACCTACACCTAGCTGTAACTTCTCACCTATACCTAGCCATAATTCCTCACTTATACCTAGCCGTAATTTCTCACCTACACCTAGCTGTAACTTCTTACCTATACCTAGCTGTAATTCCTCATCTATATTTAGCTGTAATTTCTCACCTATACCTAGCTGTAATTTCTCAGTTATACCTAGCCGTAATTTCTCACCTATACCTAACCATAATTTCTCACCTATACCTAGCCGTAATTTCTTACCTACACCTAGCTGTAATTTCTCACATATACCTAGCTGTAATTCCTCACCTACATTTAGCTGTAACTTTTCACCTATACCTAGCCATCATTTCTCATCTATACCTAGCTGTAATCTCACCTATACCTAGATGTAATGTCTCACCTATACCTAGCAGTAACTTCTCACCTATACCTAGCTGTAATTTCTCACCTACACCTAGCCGTAATTCCTCACCTATACCTAGCCATAATTTCTCACCTTAATTGCATTTTTCGAACTGTGTTTGGTCTAATATTGCTACATACTCAAGTATGCTAGTTTGTACTGCATGTGAATTGTTTTTACTACTGTTTTTGCTACTTTTCTGTAAAAAAAAAAACCTGTAAGTTTGTTTCCTACCTTTCCTGTAACTACTGTTCTAGAAAAAGATTTGCTGTATCCAGGACTGTATGTAAGCTTCTGAGCCCCCCAGGCCTTTCTGTGTTGGAGGGAAGCCTTCTAGCTTATCAGTGGGAGGGGTAAGCACTAGGTAACCTGTCTACCACATAAGGAGTGGTTCTGGCCCAGAAATTGTAGTTATTGGCCATTTGAGCAATCTTCCATCTCTCTCAACTTTCTGATTTGAAAGCCTGCATTTGCACTTGTTTCTGTTCTGTAACTTGTCTAGTGCAGATACAGATTCTTAGTTTTAGCACTTAAATTTGCTTATTCGCGCTCAGCACTTGTTCAGAACTTGTAAGCACTAAATAAGCTACTATTTACTATAGCACTCAACCTTCCTCATTACCTAGAGGAAAACAGTTTTTGTACTTACTTTTCTCACTTGCTTAGAGAAAAACAGCTCTTGTACTCACTTCCTCACTTATCTAGAGGAAAATAGTTTTTTATTCAGGCATGTCCAAGGGTCAGCTCCCAGTGTTCTCTCCTGTCTATCTGATGAATCTGGGCATTTTGAGGCAATGTAGAAATTGCCTCATGTACACAGACAACCCTCTCCTCCTACCACCCAACACTACAACCTGGGAGAGATGCACTTATCTAGCCAAACTGGAGGTAAAGCTCTCTCCAACCAAGACTGAACTTGACAGTCATGAGGAGAAGGTAAACATTTGCACCACACCACACTCATCACATAGTCTCACTAAATCTACACCACCAAAATCCATGCATAGTAACCCAAAAACATTGACGGAGGCTCTCAATAATAATCTGTCTAAGCAACAGAGACCTCCAAAGCAGAAACGCAAGCAACCTCCATCCCCCAACACAACCCAAATGACACATAGCCCACAGACTCAGTGTGCCACTCAACCACAGCCAATAAGGCAAAACAACGTACCCAACACACTAGTCATAGGTGACTCTATAGTCAGGCACACTGATGTCCCACTCACCAGGCTAAACAAGGAGAAGATTACTGTCAGCTGCCTGTCGGGGGCCAGGATCCGCCACATAACCCATGCACTCAGGTCACTCCACGACAAGTACAAATATGACTCTGTCATTGTACATGTTGGTGTGAATGACCTGAGATGTACCTCCCTGGACTACATGAAAAGAGACATGGAAGAGCTCTCCGATCTTGTAGCCCAGGCAGGTATGACCCTAGCCCTGAGTAGCATTCTGCCATTGCCCAGAATGATACCGCAGTACAAGGACAAAATGATTGACTTCAACAATTGGCTAAGCTTCTGGTATCATTTTAAGAGGATCCAGTATCTGTCTGCTTGGGATGACATGGTCGACAGACCACAATGCTTTGCCACAGATGGCCTGCACCTGTCGCCCCTGTGATTCCGGATACTGGCTAAGGCTCTTGCTGCCCCTATAGTGCCTTTTTTTGGCAGGGTTCAAATAACAAATTCACCACCATAACAGGAACAGGCAAGCAAAAACTGAGGGTAATGCTACTCTATCCTAGAAGTCTATATCTCAAAATGCACTCACTCGAGGCACTCCTTAAAATGGAGAACATCGATATCTGTGCAGTGACTGAGACCTGTTTCAAGGCTCCAGAGAGCACCCCTGCACTACTAGGCTATAACTCATGCCACACTTTTCAGCCATGTAACCTGGACTGAAACCAAAGATGGAGGTGTGTCCATATTCATTAAGGATATCCACACCTCCAGGCTAGTTGCTCAGCATAATGCATCAGAGGTTATCCAAGTGCAACTAACTCTGGGCAAAACTGCAATCCAAATTGTAGCTTGCTACAGATCCCCCACCATGCTCCAGGATTCCCACTCCTCTTTTCTTGATGTACTGGAAAATATTAGGGTTCAACCAAACACCCTAATAATGGTTGACTTCAACAACCCCACCATTAACTGGGAAAACTACTCATGTACCAACTACTTAGCTCAACGCTTTCTGGAATTCATAAACTCTAATGCCCTAGATCAACTTATACACACCCCCACCAGGGGCAACAATATCCTAGACCTAGTCATTACCAACATGAGTGACTGGTGTTCCACACCTGAAGTCAACTCCTCGTTGGTCCGATCTGACCATAAGCTTATTACCCTTGATATTCACATCCCGCCCCCACCCCCCATTAAGGAAACCACAGTAAAAAATTTCTCCAAAGCCAACTTCATGTTTCTTAAGACAGAAGTGGTGAACTTCATGACACCCACGCATATGGACAATACAGTTACAACTGCTGAATCCTACACAAATGCACTTTATAAGCACTTACACGAGTGCATGGATCATGCTATCCCAAACAGAACCTAGACACTATCCTCCAAAAAAAGGAAGCCAATCTGGTGGTCCCCTGCCATAAACAAACTGTACAACACAAGGAAGAAACTGTTGCAAAAGAGAGTAAAATCCCATGAGTGGAGAAGCTCCCTGGTCAGCCTCAGTAAGAAGCTGAGATCCCTTATAAGATCCTCCAAAGCTAGCAATGAAAACAAAATCACCACTAAATCCACAGACAACCACAAAGCATTCTATAGCTATGTCAAGAATCTCGATGGCAACACCCAGATCTGCTCTGAGTTACAGCACAAAGGTATGAAAATTACAGAACCAACTGATATTGCCAACATCCTGGCAGATAGCTTCAGTGCTAATTTCCCCCCTTTCACCTCCTAAAGGGCCTATATCTATACAGGAAGAATGCAGAGTCCCTGTAATCACAACTACGCAGGTAAAAGCTGCACTCTCTAAAGCCAAAGACACAGCATCCATGGGACCGGACAACATCCCAGGCTGCATTTTACATGAACTTCAGAAAGACCTGGCTCCCAACTTAAGCTTCATGTTCAATAATAGCCTCGCATCAGGCTTTGTGCCCATTGAATGGTGCACAGCAATAGTTATCCCACTCCACAAAGGGGGAGCCACCACTGATCTCGGGAACTATCGGACTATTAGCCTGACGAGCCTGGTCTGCAAGGCCATTGAACGTATCATCATGGAATTCATAAACAAAGACATTGGTAACCTCCAAACTCTGGATCCCACCCAGTTTGGGTTTGTGAAAGGCAGATCATGCCTCCTGAACCTGATCGACGTCTTTGAGGCAGTCACCAAAGCTGTGGATGAGGGTAAGGTGGTTTACACAGCCTATCTTGACCTCACCAAGGCTTTCGACACCATCCCCCATTCTGGAATTATAGCTAAACTCACTAAACTAGGTATAAATCCTTATGTCACGAGATGGGTTGCCAACTGGCTCACTGATAGAACCCACACTGTAAAAGTTGCACACTCCAAATCTGACCTCAAAGTAGTGACAAGTGGAGTACCACAGGGTTCCGTCCTGGGACCTCTCCTGTTTGGTATCTACTTTTCTGAAGTACAGGCTAGCACAGAAGGCCTCTGGCTAACGAAGTTTGCAGATGACTGCAAACTAGGAGCCATAGTCAAGTCCCCAAATGATGTGGACATCCTACAGAAGGGCCTCACTGAGACAGATGCCTGGTGTCAGAGCCATGGCCTCAAGCTCAATGCCAAAAATTGCAGTGTCATCCCCTTTGGTAAAAACTCTGTACCCATGAACTACCACATAGGCAGCAATCTACTTAACACCGAATGCATGATAAGAGACTTTGGGACCCAGGTGGACAGTAGTCTCTCCTTTGATAGTCACATTGCCACAGTAGTCAGGAAGTCCTTTTACATGGCACACCTCATCATAAAAGGGTTCTCATCCAGGAAAAAAGAGGTCATTGTTCCCCTCTACTCGACACTCATTAGACCCATTATAGAGTATAACGCCCCTTTTGGGGTATACCTCACAAGACATCTGCAGCATCTGGAAAGGCCACAGAAGTACCTCACAAAGAGGATTACTGGCTTCAAACAAATGCCGTACACTGACCGCCTCAAAAAACTCCAGCTTTACTCCGTAGCATATCGCCTACTCCAAGGTGATCTCTGCCTAACATATAAAGCTATGTCAAACCAGAGCTGTTGGACATGCTACACCTAAAGAAATCCCAATCCCTCCGAGCTACACACTCTAGGGACCTAAACCTTGTCACCACAATAAACAGGACATGCTGGAGGGATAGATTCCTGCCCCAGAGACTTCCTATACTCTGGAAAAAGCTACACATTTATGTCAAGCACAGTTCTTCATTAGCACTCTTCAAGAAAAATCTTGATGAGTGGATGGGAAATAGGAAATACACCCCGGGGATCACTTCTGTGTCTCTGCTCGACAGTGGCACAGGAAAATAACTTTCTTGGGTGGCATAAGCCATGGAACCTTGTTGGCTAGGCTTATGTAGGCCCTTGGGCCGATAGCCTAGTACCTACCTATGAACCCATGAACCTACACCTAGATGTAACTTCTCACCTATACCTAGCTGTAATTCCTCATCTATACCTAGCTGTAATTTCTCACCTACACCTAGCTGTAACTTCTCACCTATACCTAGCTGTAATTCCTCATCTATTCCTAGCTTTAATTTCTCACCTATACCTAGCCGTACTTTCTCACCTATACCTAGCTGTAATTCCTCATCTATACCTAGCCGTAATTTCTCACCTATACCTAGCTGTAATTTCTCACCTATACCTAGCTATAATTTCTCACCTATACCTAGCCATAATTTCTCACCTATACCTAGCCGTAATTTCTCACCTATAGCTAGCTGTACTTCCTCACCTATACCTAGCTGTAATGTCTCACCTATACCTAGCTGTAATTTCTCACCTACACCTAGCCGTAATTCCTCACCTATACCTAGCCGTAATTTCTCACCTATACCTAGCCATAATTTCTCACCTATACCTAGCCGTAATTTCTCACCTATGTCTAGCTGTAATTTCTCACCTACACCTAGCTGTAATTTCTCACCTATACCTAGCTGTAATTTCTCACCTACACCTAGCCGGAATTCCTCACCTATACCTAGCCATAATTTCTCACCTATACCTATCTGTAATTTCTCACCTACACATAGCCGTAATTTCTCACCTACACCTAGCTGTAACTGCTCACCTCTACCTTTCTATAATTCCTCACCTATATCTAGCCCTAATTTCTCACCTACATCTAGCTGTAACTTCTCACCTATACCTAGCTGTCATTTCTCACCTATACCTAGCTGTAATTTCTCACCTATACCTAGCCATACTTTCTCACCTATACCTAGCCATAACTTCTCACCTATACCTAACCGTAATGTCTCACCTATACCTAGCTGTAATTTCTCAGCTCTACCTAGCCATAATTTATCACCTATACCTAGCCATAACTTCTCACCTATACCTATCTGTAACTTCTCACCTATACCTAGCCGTAATTTCTCACCTATATCTAGCTGTAACTTCTCACCTATACATAGCCATAATTTCTCACCTATACATAGCTGTAACTTCTCACCTATACCTAGCTGTAACTTCTCACCTGTACCTAGCCATAACTTCTCACCTATACCTAGCCATAAATTCTCACCTATACCTAGCCATTATTTCTCACCTATACCTAGCCATAATTTCTCACCTATACCTAGCCGTAAATGCTCACCTCTACCTTTCTATAATTCCTCACCTATATCTAGCTCTAATTTCTCACCTACACCTAGCTGTAACTTCTCACCTATACCTAGCTGTCATTTCTCACCTATACCTAACTGTAATTTCTCACCTATACCTAGCCGTAATTTCTCCCCTATACCTAGCCATAACTTCTCACCTATACCTAGCTGTAGTTTCTCACCTATACCTAGCTGTAATTGCTCACCCATACCTAGCTGTAACTTCTCACCTATACCTAGGTGTAACTTCTCACTTATACCTAGCCGTAATTTCTCACCTATACCTAGCTGAAATACTGCTCATCAACCCCTACCATTCTCTCACTATAGTCATTCTTCAACACATCTTAAACTAACTTTCCACGCTAATCTCCCTTTTATCTCTTACCTCTCTATTATCCCCACCTTTCTTCTAGTATTTCTAAATTCTCTTGCTATCCCTTACTTTGAATTTCTTATTATACATCTGTCCTTATTACTTATAAATCAAAGTGATCTATTTCCACAATTATTGACTGCTTACAAAACAAGTTACTATTCTAAATTGATTTGTCAAACAGTATTTCTACCATTTACCACAAATGTTAAACTCACTTTATTTGACTGTATAATTTTGGCAATATTGTACTTTTAATGTATATTCTATGAAATGTATGTTATGTCTAGATATTAGTAGTGTTTTAACTTCTATTTGTCCAAATATTCTACTGTGGAGCTTTTCTCCCCAGGCCTCAGCAGAAAATGGGTTTCTGACCAATTCAGACTTTCCTGGTTACCAAATGTCAATAAATAAATATAAATAAATAAAATTTTATGGAATTTTTGTTAGTGGGCACAGTTTAGCAACTGGGCAAAATTCATAGGTAGGGGAGGATACTTTGAACAAAGGTAAAGAAAGAATGTGTTTGAAATTAAAAGGCAGATTAGAGGTACGATTTAGACTGAAAAGGTGAAAATAAAGCTTACTCAATATATGGCTACCCAATTTCACAGAGTTAAAGCTCTCTACCTGCAAAACAAACAATCCTCCTACTTCCCTAGACCTACGCTTTTCTAGAAGGAGGTCAACCATGTCATCAGCTGTGCCATATCTCATTGCTGAGTTCTAAACACATATTTTGCAACAGAATTCATGAACATTCACTGCTCATACACAACCCAATGCACACAGGCCCCACAATCACTGAATACTACCTGCCACCATTCTGTCTCAGGAAGTTAACCAAGAAAGAGACAGGCATTCTGTTCCTTGGGCTACACAGTAATGTCTCCCCATGCTCTGATGGTCTATACTCATGGTTCTTAAAAACCTACAGAGGTCTCATAACCCATCACATCCACTACATGTTCAACCTACCCCTCACACTGCACATTATTTTCTGATATATGGAAAAAAGCAATAATTGTCACCCCAAATCATTCATATAAACATCAGGCTTCAACCTCTGACTGACAAATCTCACTACTTCCACAGCTAGAAAAAATATTTCAAGTCAATTCCCTACCATCCTCTATCAATATAATATCAACAACATCCTCTTTACATACGAACACAGATTCAGAAATCACAGAGATACCCAAACAGTTCTTCACACTCTGTGAGATACTATACTCACTAACATTAACCAGAGGAAACTCACTGGGGCTATCTTTGTTGACCTCATCAATGCTTTTGAGTCATTAAACTGCACAGCTCTGGTTCTTCCCCAAGACAGGAGTTTATAAGCTGCCTCTTCAACAAAACCTTTTCTGTTAGAGGCAACCACTCTAACTTCATCAGCAAACAGCTGCAATTGTCCCACAAGACACAGTTTTTGCATCACATCCACGTCAGTTTCTTCATCGCCTTGCAACTACATTATCTGAACATCTACTACACCATTATGTATGTAGATGACAGTGCTTTCTACTGCCACTCTAACGGTCACAGTTCTATATTTCTCGGACTGCAAAATACCATCCATAACCTATGAACCTGGCTTTTTGATGAACACTGCCCAATGAATCCCCCCTGCAAAACCCAACACCAAACTTTTGAGTTACCTCATAAAGTGGCAAAAATGCCTCCCTTTCCTACCCCCTTGCAATACACATCCAACTGAGAAAACATCTTCATTCAAATCCCCAGGACTAAGATTAGACCTGTGTATTAATTTATCCCTGCATGTTCTCAGCATAAAGGCTAAAATTAATCCCACCCTTTATGGTTGCCATCAAATTTCACACCACCTCTCCACCCCCCATGGAAGAAAGCCTAGCTGCAAAACTGCCTTGCAGCCTCAGCCTGAATATGACTCTCCTTTGTTTTCCCCTCTCTAACAAAGTCTATTACTTCTTTGTGTTGTCTCCGAAATGTAAGGACCACTTGGCATTGTGCCAATTGTCTTGCCATCAAATAATGTTCAAACCTATTACTTCTTAGCCTAATCCGCAAAACCCTGAGCCCTCTCAGTCACATACTGTCCATGAGAGAAAATTAAACTAACAAGACTCAGATACTAACTAGACCTAGACCTGGACTTTTACCCTTGAAGCACACCTTCTCTACATTCTCATCCAACTTTAAGGTTGCCACCTCTCCCTCTTTGTGCATGGCAGCCCCCATCTGGGCAATTGTGTCCTGTGGAAAAAATACTCAGAGATCTGAAAACAAGACATATATCTTAAGTTTCCTGTAATACCTACATAAAACAAATAGTTTGCATCTGAAGTGTCTTAATATAATATGAAACAACAGAAACAGGCCAAAGTCTACAACTGTAAACTTTTATGTTGTCAACAAAGTGAAGTCTAGACTTTGCAATGGTTGCGGATGTGGTTTCTCTTGTGAAATGCCTCATTTCTACAAAATATGTCCCACTTTGGGCATATGAAAAGTTTGTAACCATTCCCAAACTGTGGGGCTCTTCTTGTACAGAACTTTGTCAAATCATTGGCTTCTCTCCCTTCAGAACTGAATTCCTCTTCTACTCACAAAAAAAAGCGTTGCGTAAATGTTTTACTCTTCATCCCATTATGTGTGCCCTAAGTCCATAGCTTTTTTCATGACTCCAACTCTACCAAATACTCCTACTGAACATTAATGGTTTTATTCCATTAATACACCCCCCCTCTCTTACTCTACCCCTTAGCAATGTCTCCCTATTTTATGTTACATTTCTCCTCCCTTTCCTTCAGCATCTTAAGTACTGACTAATGAAAAGGTTACATGTAAGTACTATGACTTCCTTAACACTATATGGTGTTGAAAGCACTCTTTTCCCTATGTTCTTGTATTTACCTATAATGTGCTATTACCTTGTACTATTTTCATGTGTCATATTATGTTACTATATCCTCATTTCTTTGCTGTAACTCCTGAGCTGTGGCTGCAATGGCTATTTTGTGCATTAGACAACTAGTCTGCTCAGCAAACTTAATAAATAAATAAATAAATAAAACAATATATTAGGTGGTAGTCAGTCTCGGGTAGCTTGATGGAAGTAGGCATGTGATGGAAGGACTTGGGTCATGCTATGCCTGGACAGCAGTAGCATTCTGCTTCTTCTGCAAGGATAATGCTTCAATGTTTTCCTGAACTGAAGGACCAGAGTTGAATCTCTTCCACTTTGTAGCACAGATTCTTGAAGTTTGAGGCCTTGGGTGGAGAAACCGTGGCTGCTACTTTTCATTGTGGAGAAGGTGGTGTACGGGGGAGTGAAGGCATGACTAGGCTGACATCTGAGCTTCTACAGTCTTTCACTTATTGTAAATCTAGCTGAGAAATAAGCTAAGGAATTTTGTTTAGTAGTTTAAATAGAAGGATGTCAAACAGGAGTTCTGCTGTTTGTTTCACTGGCAGCCCGTTTGCTTTTTTATTTGAAGACAGAGCAGTGAAGTACCATGTTTGGTGGTCAGGAAACAAAACAAATTATCTTGTTAGTTGTAGTTTGTAGTGATGTAAGGTTTTTCTTTGAGGATGAGCATATTATATGGACACATATTTAAATGGAGTCATGACTATTTCGTTCCCACTGGTTTACGCCCGTTAGTGGCAGAGTGTGAAATCCTCCATGCCCAGAAAATAATTCACTGTATTTTTGCTTTGATATTATGAATATGTAGTTGGAACTTTAGGTTCTATTCTAGCCCAACTCCTAGCTATTTGGATAATGAAGTGGTTTCTTGAGGGCAATACATTTTTTTCAAGAATGGTGTAATCAGCAGGTTAGGATTTATTTCGTTGGGGGGTTACAGAAAGCATGCCATCTGTTTTATTTGGGTTAAAAACTTGCTTCCATGAACTCAGCCAGTTGGGAATGGATTGAAGTTCCTGTTGAAGATGGATTTTAGTATTAAAGGGGATGTATGTACTCTGTAGATAACCATGTCATTAGCGTAGATAATGATGGGAGTATGTTTCCAGGTAGTCTAATAAAATACATGACAAATAGTGGGGGTAACAGAAATGGTCCATGGGGAACTTCTTTGAGTAGTGGGAATTTGGATGAAAATAAAGGCCTACTTTTGCTCTGAATGTACATTGGAAGAGAACTGAAGAATCATTAAAAGAGTGTAATGCTAATGCCATGGGTTGGGAGTGCATTGTGGGACCATTAGAAGACTTTAATGCTAATGCCATGGGTTGCGAGTGCATTGTAGGACCATTAGGAGACTTTAATGATAATGCCATGGGTTGAGAGTGCATTGTAGGACCATTAGGAGACTTTAATGCTAATGCCATGGGTTGGAAATTCATTGTGGGACCATTAGGAGACTTTAATGCTAATGCCATGGGTTGGAAGTGCATTGTAGGACCATCAGGAGCCTTTAATGCTAATGCCATGGGTTGGGAGTGCATTGTCGGACCATTAGGATACTTTAATGCTAATGCCATGGGTTGGGAGTGCATTGTGGGACCATTTGGAGACTTTAATGCTAATGCCATGGGTTGGGAGTGCATTGTGGGACCATTAGAAGACTTTAATGCTAATGCTATGGGTTGGGAGTGCATTGTAGGAGACTCTGTGCTCCACTACGTCAAAACCTTTGTTTAGGTCTATAAATATGGCTCCTATGACTTGACTTTTGTGCACAGCCATTAGAATGTCATCTGTTGATGCCCAGATAGCTATCATTGCACTCCTATTAGCACAGAATATGTGTTTCAGGAGAACAGGAGTGCTTGGTCAGAGATGCAGGAAAAAAGTTGACTATGGGCTAATTTTACAAGACTTTGCTAAGTGATGGAAGTATTACTTTGAGCTTAAAGGCTGAACGTGTTTGTGGATTGCTTGATTTTTGGGACCGGTTTAATGATGGTATTGTTGCAGATTTTGAATATGATATTACTGCAGAAGCAGAAGTTATAGATATGTTTTAGTGGGTAGGATATATGTTCTGCCCTTATGAAGCATGAGTGTAGGTCATCAGAGATGTTCGGTCATTTCATGGAATTTTACTGATTATGCTTTCAACATCAGTTATAGCAAATGCTTTGAAATGAAATAAAGGGATGACTTTGAGGAGGGCAGTTGAATTGGATTCATGGTTGTTTAGTGGCATTGGAGATGGGCTGGTAAGCTGAGTGAATTTGGCACACAAGTTTTCTAGAGAAACTTTGGGGATTATGAAGGTGTTGTTTGTATTCGTGTTTTTCTTTCCTTTACCAATTTTTCATTACCTTGCTCCCAAAATATTTTGGTTGGTTAAAAAGAGTGTTTTGTGGGTACTGGAGTTATATTGCTTTTGTTTCCTAATGCTTTTTTTTGCTAGGTTGTGTCGGCTACTGAATCTTTCTTTTGATTCAGGCATAAAGGTTTGGTGCATGTTTTCCGGGCTTCATATCAAAGTTTTTGTAGGCCGTTTGGTTCCTTGATTAACTATCTGTTTTGATTTGGCTTGTGGAGTCTGGAAGCTAAAGGAAACAGCTTGTTTGTATTGAAAGAAGGGTTATAGTTAGACTGTTGATTGCTAATTCCTGGTTCTGTTTGGGTAAAACATGTGCCTAGTCAAATTGTGATAGGATGGCTTGATGTTTGAAGAGGCTATTGCTAGTTTTCAGTCTGAAGAAAATTACATTAGTGGTAGGATGCATTGTGGACATTTTGATTGTGTAAGTTATTGGGCAGTGGTGACATAGTGAAGGTGAATAACCACTGGATTTAACATTTTATTGGGAGTGCTTATGATAACCGAGTTTTAGAGGGTATACCCATGGTATTGCATACATAATTGTGTTCTTGAATACTTAAATCAGATATTTTATATTTTGTTTTAATGTAAAAAATTTCAAAAGATGCAACTCCAATGCCTTTGTCTGGATAGGTGATTATTGTTGTTTTGATAATTTAACCATTTAGTTTACCCTTCTGTTATACTTACCTCATAATACTCTGCCTGACATGTCTGTAAATGGGTTTCTCTTAATGTATGACTCTGTGCCAGTTCTGCCATTTGTTCTTGTACTTTCACATTTTCTGATTTGTATTTTATGTGTAACGTATCTACCCATGATACATTCTTCCCATCACATCAAACAGCTTTAGGCACCTGAACTGCTTTTCAGATCATAATGCCAGTGTACTTATTGCTCTGTTTTTATCTACAAGTTAGTAATTGCGTGTTATATTTTTTCTGTCTTCTTTCAGGTGTCCTCAAGGCAATGCAAAGACAAGTTGTAATGGAAGGGAAGGAGGACATGTCAAAGTTCGCATTTGTTCTCCCTAGAGGCGTTATAAATCCTCTTCAGGTGTATCAAGCTGTCACTCCAAACTTCCAAACATCCCAGCTCCCTCCGAGCTTTCAAATGACCCAGCTCACTCCAAACTTTCAGACAACTCAGCGAAGAATGAAAAGTGATGAACCAGAGCAGTTGCATCCTGTCTTATTGATGGCTGCTACAGTTTCAGCCCCATCTTCAAGTGGTACTGCACTGAGTATGAGCAGTGAACCTACCAAGTGCATGTGTGAAGCTATTCCTTCTACCTCTTATACCATGGAAAAGAAACCGTTAGACCTCATGCCAAGCACTTTAGCCAAAACAAACTCAGCGATCAGTTACACCAGCTCTCCAAATAACTTCAATATCATCAGCATCCCTCATTTTTTTTTGCCAAACATCAATATATATCAGGCTGTAACAAATGTTAAGCGCATTACCATCTTAAAGTTTCCCAGTCTGGATGCAGTGAATCAAGGCACCGTGGCTCCATCATTCAGCGACACCTTCCAAAGTGCACAGGAATCACAGTATCTCACAAACTTTGGTTGTATGTGGAGAGAAAACAGTCCTAAAGTAATTGTTAATTCTGCTCCAGCCCTAAGCATGCCACGTGAAACTGAGACTGTAGACAGTAATATTGCCAAGCCCTTGGACAGCACCTCTTCATGTTTTACTAGAGATGTATACAAGAAGTTCCGGAAATGGCAACAGTACAAACTTTTGGCCAAGCTCTATTTCCCATTAAGCCCTGACACTGAAGCTCTGTCCTGTTTCTTGATGTGAGTACAGACAGTAGTAATAATTTACTTAGTACTGCGAAACTTTGATGTTCAACATTAGCTCACTTTTGCAGTAGCCTAAGCTATATGGGGTCCTACCTCACCGCTACTGGACAGCTTTTCAAAGATACAGGGTGTTCTCCACACACTCTGTCTGGAGCTTAATTACAGCTCTGTATAAAGGGCAGTCAGAGCACAAGATGATCAGATTTTTCTTGCTGCTGAAGAGCTACATTGGTAGTGATCCTCCATGCTGGGCACATCAGTCTCTTGATAGGGAAAGCTTCCACTAAACTTCCTTCTTCTTTTTTTTTTAAACATATTTTTTGTGAAAATATTATGTGTTTTGCTAGGAAAATGATTTAAAATCTCAAAATGTCACTTCTTGTCAGGAGAACATTCTTTGCAAAAGTATTATCTTTATGCTTTTTCCTGCTAGTTGTGTAAGTTTTATGTATTAGGCAGGACTTCATGCTTGTGCAGACTGTCACAGATTTTTCTTACCTAAACCTGCTTTTCGCTATGTTAAAACTTTACTGTCTCCTTCAGACTTCACTTCCCATCTTCAGCGCTTCATCCTCAGCTGAACCTATGGAACAGTTACTGGTCCCTGTGGCCCTTCTTTCCCCTATGTGCAAGCGAAGAAAGTAGCCAGGGAGTCTTTGGGTGTGAGACCACCTCCAGCTGGGCCTCATCTGCTGATGGCAGACTCTGCTATGTCCAGTTTTGTTTCCTCAGACCATTCGTCTTATTCCACTATTCTTTCTGGTGTAATGCCTACAGCCCCTAAGGACTGAGAGGTAGATATGTCCTCTGAGGTTGTAGGGGTACCCTCCATGGGAAAGGGAGAACCACTCTTTTTGGTTTCAAGGAAAAAGTAAGTATTTTACCTAATAGTCTGGATAAGGACCTTGAGTCCTGGGAGTGTGCTTGCCTTAGGTTGGTCCTTTTCTAGTAAATATCTCAAAAAAGGAAAGAAAAGGTAAAAAATGCGTCTTCCCCTGTATGTTCATCATTGTGATCACTGCTGCCCTACCTTAGCTATATGGGTTATATCCCGCCAAGGATGCCAGCTTCTAAAGCTTTAGAACACCTTCCACTCACCCAAACTGTCAGGTAGCTTGAGCTGAGCTGACTAAAAGACAGGTTTGGGCACCAGGCCTCCAGAGCTTTACTGCTGCCGAAGAATACAGTCCTCTGAGGCTTTTGAGGTTTGACGATTGGTTTGTTCTGTTTCTTTGCTGGGCAAATAAGTTCCATTTAGGGAAAAAATATCCATTTTCTTCAAGAAAGTTATTTAAAAGATAGAAGTTTTTGTTTTAATGGAATGTCACCAGACTATATTGTACTTTTAAACCAGAGTGTTCTCTTTTTCTGACAGTTTAAAAGTTGTTTAAAGTAACTGAAAACCACTCCTTAGCCAGGACTACTTTACTGGGTCTGGCTCAGGGTTACTTCATGCTACTGATCCTTCTTGTAAAGCAGTTCCTGGTAAAAAAAACGGGGATACCTCCTTTCCTGAAGAGATTCAAGATTCTGAGTTTGGATAGGAGGATGAAGGGACAGATACAAGACTTTCTCCTCAGATTTCTGATTCAGACTCAAAGGAGAGCTCAGTTTCTGATTCTTCCTGTGGGGGCTTCACTTTCTCTGAGACTAGTACCAGAATGTGTCAGTTTTTTTCAGTGGGAGAACACTGAGGATTCTCAGTCCCTCAGAAAATACTATCACCTGTTACAGAACAAATTTGCAGAACCTACACTCATTTCTCCTGTTCTGTCTGCTTTAGAGGATGTGTGTGTTACTGCTTGCAATTTTCCTGACAGTCAAACAGCTGTCCCTTAAAAGGCAGATAGGATACATAAAGTTCCCCAGTCTTTTAAGTTTTTATGTACTCTTCCCAAACTTGATCTATCAGCTATAGATTTAATTAATACTTCTGCTGCTAAACAGTTAATTACAATCCTACTATTTCTGATAAGAATGTGAAGATTGTTGATAAGTACAGGAAAATATATATGCTTCTGCAAATCTGATTTTCAGAATTTTGAATTGTCAGGTTCATATGTTAAGGTTTGTCCTGACTAGTTGTGAAAGTATGGCAAATATTTTGTCTGCAATTTTCTCTTGTTAGGGAAAATCTTCTTTAAATAAATTACATTTCTTCTGCTGTTCAAGTCACTACTCAATATTTGCAGTGTGTGTATGACTCTGCTGATACTTCTTCCAGGGCTATGGGCACTGGTACTGTTTTAAGGAAGTTTGCATGGCTGCATTCCCACAGCCTCCCCGATGATGTTAACAATGAGATTTTAAATGCTTCTTTGGATAGTGATTTATCTTTTTGGACCCTGTGCTGCAGAGGTGAATAGAAAGTGTGATGAAAGGGGTAAGCTGATACAGGGAATCTCTTAAGATTTTTAAGTCCTCCTTTTCCAAATTTTATAAGGGATTCTCTAAATCCTCATCCAAAATAAAGGAAAAGTTGTTGGGATTTACTAGGAAGGAATGTCTGTTCCCATCTCCTCTGCTGTGAAGAAAAGGAAAAGCTTTTCTCACTTTCAAACTATGACATTTAGTCAGAAGAGCAGAATTTAGAGGAATGTTGTGCTTCTGGATTTTTTTCTTAACCTGAAGATTTTGATTGTAAGGAAAGTTTTGCTTCTGATTTCTCTCTGGAAGACATTTATTTTTCTGAAGCTTTATCTAAAATGAAAGAGATTTTTCAATGGGATGACAATGAAATCCCTGTTCCTTAATAAATGTGGTATAATTTGTGACATCTGGAATTCCCCAATCAGCAGCTGTTCCTTCTGTTTTATCTGCTTTAGAGAATGTCCTGCTCACAGCTTGCATTTTACCTGATAGACAACCAGCTGCTCCTAGGAAGTCTGATAGGTTGTACAAGGTATCTCAGACTCACATACACTTGTTTGCTCACCCTAAAGGAGACCCTGTAATAAATTCCCTGTCCCTCTAAAGCAGTCCCTGTAATAATTTCCCTGTCCTCCTAAAGCAGTCCCTGTAATAAATTCCCTGTCCCTCTAAAGCAGTCCCTGTAATAATTTCCCTGTCCTCCTAAAGCAGTCCCTGTAATAAATTCCCTGCCCCCTAAAGCAGTCCCTGTAATAATTCCCCTGTCCAAAACTGTGTCTGCTAGACAACTTGCTAATGGTAACCCCATTCTGACAAATTTGGGAAGAAAACATATTCTTTGGGCACTTCTAACATTCAGAATTTTAAACTGCCAGGCCAATATATTAAAGTTTTTATTTCTGTCTTTTGAGAACATGCAAAAAGTTAACTGTTTTCTGCATCTTAAAGTAATATTCTTGCATCAATAAATATTTATATATGTTTTTAATTTATTATTGCATCGTTAAATATGTTTTGTTAATTTCTTATGTGATACTGTTCACCCAGGCTGTGTCTTTAAATGATCCATTGAGATTAGTACACTGCCTAGGTATAAAAATATAAATAAAGTGTAACAAAATAAACCTTCCTTCTTGTGAAAAGTTGTTTGAATGCCTCCTTACCATGTGCTTCTCATGTAGTTAAACATGCCTTAAAGTTCCCTTAGGATGCTGTAGGCTGCTGGTTCTGGGTCACTCATCAGAAGATTTGTTGGCTACATTCTCAAACTTTTCCTGAAGATGTTAAAACTGAAATTTTAAATTCAGCCCATGACAATGAAGTGCACTCTGCCCCTTTTGCAGCTGATGTGCTTAAAAGGTTTGATGAGAGAAGGACGTTGATACAAGGGGAACCTAAATATTTCAGGTTTCTTTTCTAAGGCAAATAAAACATTTCCTTCCATCTCAGCTCCCTATTTAAATAACAAAGCTAAGGAGCAAGGTGCCTTGAAACAGGATTACAAATAATAATGCAAAGGTTGAATGCAAATAAAAAGGGAAAAGCCTCTCAAAACCAAGGACAGTCCAAAAAGGCAGAATGGTTATTTGCGTTTTCAGGGTCCCACCCCTCTCCCCCTGAGTCTTCATCTTTCCATGTGACACCATATTGTTGCAGACAACAGGGTTCTGAAAATCATTCATCAGGGGTACACTTGGCAGTGGGATTCCATCCCTCCTTTCCACGGGATCCCTCCACTCACTATAGCACAATGTTCCCTGTTTCCTCTTCTTCTGGATCAAATGTTTTTTTTTTCAGTGAGTAATAGAACCAGTTCCTGTAGAACAGAGGGGTAGAGGAGTTTATTCAATGCTTTTCTGTTGCCAAACAGAGAAGGGACTTGGAGGCCTGTGCCAGACTTCTCTTTTCTGTCTTTTTGTAAAGGTTCCAAAGTTCATATTGTTGCCCCTCTGATTCTATTACCTCTGGTTCTTTTACTAGCTTTCATGGTAAAGCTAGATTTAAAAGATGCTTAACATCCCACACTCAGTGGCACATACTTCAATAATTTTTTTAAGATTTTTCTATACCTTGCTCACAGTATTAGATTTCTGTCTTACTCTTTGGACTATTTACAGTTCCAAGGGTGTTTAGAAAGTGTCTGGCTTCAGTAACTCCTTTTGCAGACTCCAAGGCATTCACATTTTCCTTATTTGACCAATTGCACTATTTTTCCAGTTGTCAAGAATTTTTAATAAGTGTTCAGCATCTTCTATTCAGTCTGAAGATTCAAGTAAACTTAAAGAAATCTTCCATCATCCCATCTCACAGAACTGTTTTCCTGGGCTGTCTTCTAGATTCTGGCTTGTGAAGAGCTTTTCTTCATCTAGGCAGAGTAGAAATGTTCTAAAAGTTCTTCCTGTGCGTTTTTTTTTTCACTCAAATTAAGCATTTGTCAAGGCATTTCCCAGGATTCAATGCTTCTTATGATTCTCCTAACCAGACTTCACATGAGAAATATTCAGTGGTGCCTCTTGTCAGTCTGGACTCACTGTCTACAACCTTTATCTTTTCAGATTACTATTTTGAGCTTTGTAAGAAGGGAGGTTCTGTCCAAGATAGACCAGCTACCTCAGAATTCAGGTCCCTTATTGCCCCTCCACCTCCTCTTCAGTCAGTTACAACAGATGCCTCAGACCTGGCTTGGGGAGCAGTTTCAAAAGGAGTGAAAGCGCAGTGTAAGTGGAACAAACAAGACAGACAACAGCACATAAATATCAAGGTGATGTTGGCTGTAGTAAAAACAATGAATGCCTTAAATATTCTCTGGTCTCCAGGGCCATTGCAAATTTTCACAGACAATATAATGGTGATGAAATCCATAAAACAAAAACAAAAAAGAAAACAAAAGGGTACAAGATCATACCTCCTTTGCAGATTTGCAATGATAGTTTGGGAAGTAGACTCAGCTCCTCAGGCTACTTACACATACAAATACTAACCCAGCAGGTGAATAAGATCTGAAAATCATCTACTTCTAAAAGTAGAAAAGCCCACCTTACCAGCTGGTCAACTGCTCTATTCCTTCGCCATCACCAAACTATGGAACTCGCTTCCTCCTTCTATAAGAAAAACAGGCAGCACCACCACCTTCAAACAAATACTGAAAAATCATCTCAACTCTTCCTGGCTATGTACCTGCTCTATAACAACCCTTCTTGGCTATGTACCTGTTCTATAACAACCCTTTCTGGCTATGTACCTGTTCTATAACAACACTTCCTGGCTATGTACCTGCTCTAGGGTCTATATAAGATAAACAAAAGTTTATCTTACGAACGCTAACATGAGTGAAAATCCAGGAAACCAAAACCGGAATTGTGAGATCGCAGTACAGTGAAGATGAGAATATTTGCCCTTTCCTCACTGTAGTGCGATCTCAGAGTTGGAATATATATTTAGCGGGGGATGTGGGGGGCTTCCGGGATTTTCGATAAGGTCAGTGTTCGGTAAGATAAACTTTTGTTTATCTAATATAGACCCCCTGCTCTATAACAACACTTCCTGGCTATGTACCTGCTCTATAACAACCCTTCCTGGCTAAGTACATGCTCTATAACAACCCTTCCTGGTTATGTACCTGTTTAATAACAACCCTTCCTGACTCTGTACCTGCTCTATAACAACCCTTCATGGCTATGTACCTGCTCTATAACAACCCTTCCTGGCTCTGTACCTGCTCTATAACAACCCTTCCTGACTATGTACCTGCCCTATAACAACCCTTCCTGGCTCTGTACCTGCTCTATAACAACCCTTCATGGCTATGTACCTGTTCTATAACAACCCTTCCTGGCTATGTACCTGCTCTATAACAACCCATCTTAGCTCTGTACCTGCTCTATAACAACCCTTCCTGGCTTTGTACCTGTTGTATAGCAACCCTTCCTGGCTATGTACCTGCTCTATAACAACCCATCCTAGCTCTGTACCTGCTCTATAACAACTCTTCCTGGCTTTGTACCTGTTGTATAGCAACCCTTCCTGGCTATGTACCTGCTCTATAACAACCCTTCCTGGCTCTGTACCTGATCTAGAACAACCCTTCCTGGATATGTACCTGCTCTATAACACCATGTCCTGGCTCTGTACCTGCTCTATAACAACCCTTCCTGGCTCTGTACTTGCTCTATAACAACCCTTCCTGGCTATGTACCTGCTCTATAATAACCCTTCCTGGCTCTGTACCTGCTCTATAACAACCCTTCCTGGCTCTTTACCTGCTCTATAACAACCCTCCCTGGCTATGTACCTGCTCTATAACATCCCTACCTGGCCCTGTACCTGCTCTATAACAACCCTTCCTGGCTATGTAGCCACTGTATAACAATCCTTCCTGACTCTGTACCTGCTCTATAACAAACCTTCCTGGCTATGTACCTGCTATATAACAACTCTTCCTGGCTCTGTACCTGCTGTATAACAACTCTTCCTGGCTATGTATCTGCTCTATAACAACCCTTCATGGCTCTGTACCTGCTCTATAACAACCCTTCCTATCTATGTACCTGATCTACAACAATCCTTCCTGGCTCTGTACCTGCTCTATAACAACCTTTTAAGGCTCTGTACCTGCTCTATAACAAGTCTTCCTGGCTATGTACCTGCTCTATAACAACCCTTCCAGGCTTTGTACCTGCTCTATAACAACCCTTCCTGGCTATGTATCTGCTCTATAACAAATCATTCCTGGCTATGTACCTGCTGTATAACAACCCTTCCTTGCTCTGTACCTGCTCTATAACAACTCTTCCTGGCTATGTACCTGCTCTATAACAACTCTTCCTGGCTATGTACCTGCTCTATAACAACCCTTCCTGGCTCTGTACCTGCTCTATAACAACCCTTCCTGGCTATGTACCTGCTTTATAACAACCTTTCCTGGCTCACTACCTGCTCTATAACAACCCTTCCTGGCTATGTACTGCTCTATAAAAACCCTTCCTGGCTCTGTACCTGCTCTATAAAAACATTCCTGGCTCTGTACCTGCTCTATAACAACCCTTCATGGCTCTGTAACTGCTCTATAACAACCCTTCCTGGCTGTGTACCTGCTCTATAACAAACCTTCTTGGCTATGTACCGCTCTATAACAACTCTTTCTGGCTATGTACCTGCTCTATAACAACTCTTCCCGGCTATGTACCTGCTCTATAACAACCCTTCCTTGCTATGCTCCTGCTCTATAACAACCCTTCCTGGCTGTGAACCTTCTCTATAACAATCCTTCCTGGCTATGTAGCTGCTCTATAACAACACTGCCTGGCTATGTACATGGTCTATAACATCCCTTCTTGGCTCTGTACCTGCTCTATAACAGCCCTTCCTGATTATGTACCTGCTCTATAGCAACCCTTCCTGGCTCTGTACCTGCTTTATAAAAACCCTTCATGGCTATGTACCTGCTCTATAACAACCCTTCATGGCTATGTACCTACTCTATAACAACCCTTCCTGGCTCTGTACCTGCTCTATAACAACCCTTCCTGGATATGTACCTGCTATATAACAGCCATTCCGTGCTCTGTACCTGCTCTATAACCCTTTCTGGCTCTGTACTGGCTCTATAAAACCATTCCTGGCTCTGTATCTGCTCTATAACAAGCCTTCCTGGCTATGTACCTGCTCTATAAAAACTCTTCCTGGCTCTGTACCTGCTCTATAACAACCCTTCCTAGCTATGTACTTGCTCTATAACACCCCTTCCTGGCTCTGTACCTGCTCTATAACAACCCTTCCTGGCTATGTACCTGCTCTATAACAACCTTTTCTGGCTCTGTACCTGCTCTATAACAACCCTTCCTATCTCTGTACCTGCTCTATAACAACCCTTCCAGGCTATGTACCTGCTCTATAACAACCCTTTCTGGCTATGTACCTGCTCTATAGCAACCCTTCTTGGCTATGTACCTGCTCTATAACAACCCTTCCTGGCTATGTATTTGCTCTATAACACCCCTTCCTGGCTCTGTACCTGCTCTATAACAACCCTTCCTGGCTATGTACCTGCTCTATAACAACCTTTTCTGGCTCTGTACCTGCTCTATAACAACCCTTCCTATCTCTGTACCTGCTCTATAACAACCCTTCCTGGCTCTGTACTTGCTCTTTAACAACTTTTCCTGGCTATGCACCTGCTCTATAACAACCCTTCCTGGCTCTATACCTGATCTATAACAACCCTTCCTGACTATGTACCTGCTCTATAACTACCCTTCCTGGCTTTGTACCTGCTCTATAACAACCCTTCCTGGCTATGTACCTGCTCTATAATAATCCTTCATGGCTATGTACCTGCTCTATAACATCCCATGTTAAGTTGTCATTCTCGCCTTCATTCTTGCTGGATGGACTCGGCCTATACTATAGCTCAAGAGCTATTTTTACCGGCTCGAGGCAGCCCTATATCCCACAATACCATGCGCTAACTCCCCAGATCTCGTTTTCCGCTTCGCTACGAGGTAGTCTGTTTTTACCGGCTCTGGTCAGTAAGTGCTTTTTTCATATATATATTCAGTCTCAGTAGTTTTTTTCCAGTTACTCACCCTTCTTTAGGTCCCTTCTAACTGCCTTACCCTTTCGGTAGCCCTTTTTCCCCTTCTTTAGTTAGTTTTTTATCTTGGGCCTACAGGCTTTTCCTTAGTTTTCCCCCACCCCTTTCAGTGTGTGTGTGGGTTTTTAGTCAGTTCCCTTTAACTTAAATAGATGTGTGTGTGTGGACTGACTGTGTTCCTTTTCAATTTTTGTCAGGATGTCAAAGGACCCTAAGGTTTCAGGATTCAAGAAGTGTGACTCGTGCTGTCAGAAAATGTCTCTGACAGACGGTCACACTTCTTGTGTCTATTGCTTGGGGCCTTTACACCTGCAGGACTCTTGTTCCGTTTGTCACAGATTTAGTTCAAGAGTCCTGCAGGAAAGGCATAACAAGCTCATCCTAAGGGGCTTGTTAAGGCCTGATGACTCCCCGTCCAAGTCTGGCTCAGGGAAGTCGTCAAAAACTGCCAAATCCTCGGCTCCAGCTTCTGAGCCGAGGGCTGGTGTTATCGAGATGGCTCCGACCTCGGTTCCGTCTGGCTCCGAGGCGAGCAAAGTGGTTTCCGCTCTGAATCCATCATCGGAGCCGACCCCAGCGCGCAAGCACTCTAGGTCCCCTTCGCTAGAGTCTGTCAGATCGGCTCCGAGGTCCCCTCTCCTATCGGAGCGGAGTCATAGGACTCATTCATCGAGGTCATCCAGGCTCTCCGACCACGACATCGAGAGGGTGGTCAGTAGACTCATAAAATCTCAGGCGCTGGCCCAAATGCTCCAGAGCCCATCTCACCAGACTGTGGCTCCTCCGATACAGCTATCCATTCCTCCTCTGACTCATCTCTCGAGTTCGGAGCCGGAGTTTGTCGGAACCATGACCTTGCCCACATCGGATCCGATATTTCCTCCTTCGGCTCTGGTGTCGTCGGCTCCGACCTCTTCATTGGTTCTGTCCGTGGAGAGGTCCAGGTGCCGAGACTCCATTGTCGGCTCCGAGGGGGTGAGTGGCTTCGGACCCTTGTCCGACCCTGCTCTCCCTCTCTGAGCTTCGGCTCTGGTTAGTTCAGCCCCGACATCATTCTCGGAGCCTTTTCTGTCGGTTCCGGGGGTGGTTCCAGTCTTTTCGGAGCCGGGGCTACCTTTGGTATCTGATATGGGAGCCTTCGAGGTGATGAGGAGTGTGCTAGACCCAGTGTCCACTCCAAGGTTAAGTTCTGCGGCTCCTCCCTCTGTAGTGCCTGTTACGGTCTCTGGCCATCCTCCTACACCTGACAGCAGAGATCCAAAGCATAGGGTACCCACTTTGGGTGTCTCCTCCTCTTCCGAGGGCTCCCCTGAAGTTTCAGGGGAACCCCCTAGGAAAAGAAAGTACAAGAGGAAGCACATAGACTCCCCCGAGTCTGTCACATCAGACACTGACTTGGATGAGTTGGAAGGTTCCCCCAGATCCCCCTCTGAGGATGTCTCCTTTTCATACATCCTGGAGATCCTAAGACAGAGGGGAAATTGGTCCACTCTCAAACCTTCCGAGGACCAGTCGGTTTACCTTGACGTCTTTGGATCTCACCCTTCCACCTCCTGGGTGTCTCCCCCTTTCGACCCACTAATGGAGGTAGTGGCTTGAAAGGCGTGGGCAGCTCCTGATTCAATGGAGCCTACCCCTAGGAGGCCTTCTAAATTTATTTCTGCACCAGATGACAAATCCTTTCTCACCAAAGGTGTTTCAGTTGATGCTATGATGGTAGCAGCAGCCACTAAGAAGGAATTGGCTGATCCTTCTGTATCTGTTCATCCTCCTAACAAAGAGTCCAGGACCATGGACAGGTACGGCAAGTGGACCTTTGCTTCAGCGATCTTTTCTATGCGATCGCTGAACTATTTATGTCATTTCACCCGCCTTCAGAGAGACTTGCTCAAAGAGCTGGGTGAAACAGTACAGGATCCTTCTGCTGCGGGATTTAAGGACAAAATAAACTCTCAGCTGGCTACCCTGAACTCCATTGTCAACTCCTCCATGCGGCTTATCTCTTATGCAGCCGATGGAGCGAGTAGGGCTGCTGGCACAGGCATTGCGTTGAGACGTCATGCTTGGATGCGACTCTGTAACTTTGCCGATCCCTTCAAGGCATCCTTCACCAACACCCCCTTTGACAGTTCAGAATTGTTCGGACCTCAGGTGAAGAATACCCTCACTAGATGCTAGCAAGATGGTAAGACTCTCTCTGCCGTGGGAGTCCGTTTTTCCATGCCTTCTAGACCTTATCCTAAGGGTCAGAGGGGTGGAAAGATGTGGTTCCGCAAACCACAGGGAGTCACGCCTGCCACACGTGGTGAATTTCTCCCTAGAGGCAGAGGGGGGAATAATAACAGATGCCACCCCAGGGGCAGAGGGGGTCCACAGAACCAGGGTTCCAGGGAATCTTTCCCTGACCAACCCTTTCAGCATCCCTGAGAAGCTGCCCGACTGTTCGCCTTCGGAGGCAGTCGGGGGAAGATTATCTCTGTACCCGGAAGCCTGGCAATCCCTCTCCCAAGACACATGGGTACAGAAGATCATATCCGAGGGTTACAAAATCCCTTTCACTTTCCCTCCGGTACAACTGCCAAAACCCTTACCAGATGTACCACCCGCACAAAGGGGTCAGGCTCAGCTAGAAATAAAAAAGCTGTTAAAAAAAAGAGTCATCCAGGCAGTCCCAGCAGATCAGCTAGGATCCGGAAACTACTCCAGATTCTTTTTGGTACCAAAAAAGACAGGAGATTGGAGACCCATTTTGGACCTCAGCAGGTTAAACAACTCTGTACTAAAGACAAAATTTCGGATGGTAACACTGCAGTCCATTCTACCCTTTTTGGGCAGAGACAACTGGATGTGCTCGTTAGACCTCCAGGACGCATACTACCATATAAAAATACACAGGCGCTCCAGGAGGTTTCTCCACTTCCGGCTGGGAGTCAGTCATTTTCAATTCAGGGCCCTGCCCTTTGGTCTCACCACAGCCCCCCGGGTGTTCACCAAATGTTTGGCAGTGGTCACGGCTCACCTGAGACAGTAAGGATTCCAGGTGTTTCCATACTTAGATGACTGGCTCATTTCCGCTACCACCAAACAGGATCTCATAATGGCCAGGGATTACACTATTCAACTTTGCAACAGTCTGGGTATTTCTATAAATTTTGCAAAGTCCTCCTTGTCGCCTTGTCAATGTATAAACTTTATAGGCGCCGTATTAAACACCACAGAAATGTCTGCAACATTACCACCTCAGAGAGTGACAGACATAAGGCGGAATGTTCAGCTCCTGTTTCAGCCCAACAGAGTTCAAGTCAAGCTAGTATTGAAAGTGTTGGGCCTCATGGCGGCGATTCTTCTACTTCCATTAGCCTGCTTCCACATGAGGCTCCTTCAGTGGATGCTGTTTTCTCAGTGGTCCTTTCAACAGCTACCAATGACCCACAACATTTTGATAACACCATCTTACAAGAAACATCTCTCCTGGTGGATGGTTTCCCCTCTGCTTTTTCAGGGCAGACCCTTTGTTCTCCCCCCTCCAGTTGCCACTGTCACAACGGATACCTCCCTGATCGGGTGGGGGGGGGCATTATCAGGGCAGGACGGTCCAGGGCACTTGGCAACAGTCAGAATGCCACCTGCACATAAATGTCCTGGAGATGAGGGCGGTGCTTTTGACTTTGCAAGCCCTTCAGAGCTCTCTTCCCATGGGGACTATAGCAATTCAAACGGACAATATGTCTGTGGTGTGGTACATAAACAAGCAGGGTGGAACAAGGTCCTACCCCCTCTGTCGAGAAGCACTCAGACTTTGGCAATGGGCGAGTTCATCTCAACGGTTTCTGATAGCAACGCACATCCCCGGGAAGTCCAACGTCATAGCAGACAGATTGAGCAGAACTATCCTCATGCCTCACGAGTGGTCTCTAAATCAAGCGGTAGTAGATGGAATTTTTCAGAAGTGAGGCCAGCCTTGCTGTGACCTTTTCACAAATCCCCAAAACAGCAAGTGCCTCGACTTGTTCACACTTTTTCCTCTACCAGGCCAACCCCTCAGAGATGCTCTTGTTCACATTTGGCCCCGGGGTCTTCTTTATGCCTTTCCTCCCTTTCCATTGATCCTGCAATTAATTCAGAAAGCAACTGCATTGAGATCCAAAATTATCCTCATTGCCCCGTTTTGGCCTCGACAAGTTTGGTTCCCATTCCTGCACAAATACCTACTGGAACAGCCTTGGCATCTGGAACCCCTTCCGGATCTGTTGACCCACCTCACGGGCAAGCTGCATCAGTCTCTACATTCCATCAACCTCACAGCTTGGTTGCTCCACTTCCAGCCATAGCCAGGCTTCCCCTTATTTCTCCTCCTGTTCGTGATATCATTCTGGCTTCCCATAAATCCAATACTAGGAAGACTTATGTGAGTAAATGGATGTGTTTTTCACACTGGGCACAAACTAGATCCTTAGATCCTTTCCATGCACCCATTCATGAGGTTCTAGACTTTCTGGCGGAGCTTATTCATTCAGGGTCATCATCAGCCACTATCAGGGTTCAATTAGCGGCCATTGCTAATTTTCATGTTGGACTCTCAGAAACAAATATTATGTCCCACAAACTCTGTAAAGCCTTTCTCAAGGGCATCTTTTTGCTCAGACTTCCAGTCAAAGATCCACCCCCACAATGGGATTTGAATTTAGTTCTAACCTCACTAATTCTGCCCCTTTTTGAACCTGCAGCTTCTTGCTCCCTCAAACTTCTTTCTTGGAAAACGCTGTTTTTAGTAGCTATAACATCTGCCAGAAGGGTATCGGAACTTCAAGCCTTGTCTGTCCATCCTCCTTATTTGGTTTTTCATAAAGATAGGGTAACTCTCAGAACAAACCCTTCCTTCCTACCAAAAGTGTTATCGGAAGCAAATCTAAACCACGCCATTGATTTGCCTGTCTTTTTCCCAGACTATACCAACAGGGCTGAACAAAAATTACATTCATTAGATGTTCATCGCCAATTACGGTATTACCTAGACAGGACAAAACAATTCAGAAAGTCAGACCAACTCTTTCTCTCTTATGCTACAGGCAAGAAAGGGCTTCCAGTATCGAAGGTTACTCTTTCCATTTGGCTGACATCTATTATTACCTTGGTCTATGAGTTGAGACACAGGCAACTTCCCTCTAGGCCTAAGGCTCATTCAACCAGGGCACTATCAACTTCAACAGCGTTTCAAGCAAGGTTACCACTAGATGCCATTTGTGCAGCAGCTACATGGGCGTCCAAACATACCTTTATTGCCCATTACAGGCTTGATTTAGCCTCCAGAAGTAGAGCTGGTTTTGGTTCCACTGTACTCAGGAATCTGTTCCATTGAGCCACCCAGGACTAAGATGCTAGGGACGCTGTCCCATCCAGCAAGAATGAAGGCGAGAATGACAACTTAACATTAAGAAGTTATGTCTTACCATAACGTTCCATGTTAGTTGTCTTCTTCTCGCCTTCTTTTTTGCGTCCCTCCCTCCTGCCCCCTAGCCTGGATTGACTCAAGGTTCTGAGTCCTTCCATTTCTGGAGATACAATATGTTGCATCTTTTTCCTTGTATCCTTAGTGTTACTAGCAGGTAATCTGTACTCGTAAAAGAGGATTATAATATTATTATTATAATATTATTATTTATACTATGTCTTAGCTTCCAAACAAGATCTGGGGAGTTAGCGCATGGTATTGTGGGATATAGGGCTGCCTCGAGCCGGTAAAAATAGCTCTCGAGCTATAGTATAGGCCGAGTCGGAGCCGAGGATCGGCTCCGAACCCATCCAGCAAGAAAGAAGGCGAGAAGAAGACAACTAACATGGAACGTTATGGTAAGACATAACTTCTTATTCCTGTCTCTGTACCTGCTCTATAACATCCCTTCCTGTCTCTGTACCTGCTCTATAACAACTCTTCCTGGCTATGTACCTGCTCTATAACATCCCTTCCTGTCTCTGTACCTGCTCTATAACAACTCTTCCTGTCTCTGTACCTGCTCTATAACATCCCTTCCTGTCTCTGTACCTGCTCTATAACAACTCTTCCTGTCTCTGTACTTGCTCTATAACATCTCTTCCTGTCTCTGTACTTGCTCTATAACATCCCTTCCTGTCTCTGTACCTGCTCTATAACATCCCTTCCTGTCTCTGTACCTGCTCTATAACATCTCTTCCTGGCTATGTACCTGCTCTATAACATCCCTTCCTGTCTCTGTACCTGCTCTATAACGACTCTTCCTGGCTATGTACCTGCTCTATAACAACCCTTCCTGTCTCTGTACCTGCTCTGTAACAACTCTTCCTGTCTCTGTACTTGCTCTATAACATCTCTTCCTGTCTCTGTACTTGCTCTGTAACAACCCTTCCTGGCTCTGCAGCTGTTCTATGACCTAGTATCTTCCTTTTCCTTATACGATAACTAAAACTCCTTTGCTTTTTGCTACGACTGACTGATGATATTTTCTCCATAATTATTATTTTTTCGTCACTTGTTGATACTGGTACAATAATGCTGAGTAATATATCTCTGTCTATACCTCTTTGATTGAATTCATCTGGCAACCAACTAAATTTCTCCTTTTATGTATATATTCTTTATATATTATTGTAATCAAACCAACTAACTTTCTGCTTTTAGGTATATATTCTGTATATATTACTGTAATCAAACCAACTAGATTCCTGCTTTTATGCATGTATTCTGTTTGTATTACTGTAATTAAACCAACTAGATTCCTGCTTTTATGTATATATTCTGTATATATTACTGTAATCAAACCAACTAAATTCCTGCTTTTTTGTATACATTCTGTAAATATTACTGTAATCACTATGTGTTGCACTGTTTCTACTTCTGTACCAATTAATGTTTAATTTTTTTCTGTATCTATGTTCTTGTCAGAGCTTTTCTCCCTGGGCCTCCACTGAAAATGGACTCTTTTAGGCCCAGTGGACGTTCCCAGTAAACAAATGCAATAAATAAATAAGTAAATCAATAAATAAATAACGTATTCCATCAGAATGTAATACATTTTAACAAATAAGCTAAGCAGGATCAGGAGAGACCCTCATGAGTGGAAACTTCACCCTGTGGTCTTCTAAGAATTGACCCAACTGTGGGCAACACCTCAAGTAGGTCTGATTGCCTTGTCTAAGAACAGAAAACATAGGAAATTCTGCTCCAGGATTTCTTTTATACAGGCCTGGAAGACAAATGCCTCCTCATTACCATGGACTGGAATGTTACTCTATACCTCTATAGCCACCTGGATGATTTTTTCTTCTTTAAACTTTATGGGCTGCTGTGCAACCACTTTCTCTGGGAAAAGGCCATCTTTTTCTCTTGCTGTATATTTATTTTACATATGTGCATTTGTGACCCTTGTTCTGTTCTTGACAGCATGTAGGTAAAGCCAAACTATTCCCTTAGACTGATGCCTTGTGTAAGTATACATTATTCACTCACCTTGGCCTCTTACCGGAGCCTATGTCTTTTGTTTTCACAGTAAATCAAGACAAAGGGTAAAAGGTTACACAGAAAACCTACAAAGCCAACAACAAACAGAAATACCCCAGATAAACTAGAGTCTTCACTGTGTAATGCTTGAAACCTCCTTTGAAGTGGGCCCATGGGATATATGCAAATGACCACTTAAGGACATTCAAATATCTCAACTCTTTGGCTTCTGAACATTCAGTTACTTTTTTACTTTTTTAAAGTCTTTAATGATGTGTTCAGGCCTTTAATATCAAACTCTGCTAGCTGTAGACATGACATGTTTCATCCTTTTTATGGGCTCAGTACAGCATAAGTGGTTAGTTTGGTAATTCTTTGAGAAATCTTATTACATTCCACTACCTCCAGTAGCTCCATCCATCCTAGCTCCATCCATCCTTGTAGCTACGTTTGCCTTGTCTCATACAGTACCCACCACCTGTATGTTTTACAGATACCTCTTAGTCTGTGTTCCACCAGATCGCCTTCAACTTGTTGGACACCAGCCTTCTGGCTGTGGCTTTTACACCCGCACTTTTACAACATCCGTGAAGAATCCTCTACGCCTTTCATTTTTTTTTTTTTAAATTCTAACACAGTGGCTTGTTAACTACATTTCAGTCCCAGTAATATATTTTCACTGCTACTTGAGAAATCATTTCCAAATCCTAGACCATGGTTACATTTACAATATTTTTCATCAAATGTAGTCAGTTCAGTTGACGTTAGGGCTCCTTTGTTTCCCTAAATGTGCTGCCCCGAAGCACTTCATTCAGTGAAAACAGTGTTGTGAGTAGCCATCAAGAAGTGCAGACATTTTAAGACAAGCAAATTTCAAAATGACTTAACTGAAATCTTATTGTGAAGAAATATGGAATTAAGACATTATTTATTTATTTTTTATTTTAGTTATCATTTGTTGACTGGGAAAATCTGACTTGGAATGAAGCCAATTTTCAGCGAAGGCCCAGGGAGAAACATTTTGGACGCATGTCTTTGTAACATGGGAGGAAACCATAGCACCCAGAGGATACCCACACAGATGCAGGTAGGGCACGAAGACTCCGCACAGAAGGCACTCCAGCCAAGAATCAAACCGGAGAATCAGCACCACTGCGCTGTATGCACTGAGTTTATTATTGCTTAGAGGTGACAAAATATTTATAGAAAAATAGCTTAAATACAATTTTTGAAACTAAAATACCCAAAACAGCTGAAAGCTCGAACAGCGAATAGTAAAATGAACTTGTAAAAGAAAAACTGCCAGACGCATAGCCTTCAGGAAGTATGACAAATGTAATTTTAATAAAGAGTTAATAAAAGAGTTGCTGAAAATGGTTAAGTGCTTCTGTCCCTACAAACTAGGGGACATGATCAGAACAATGGAAACACACAAACAGTCTCCATTTAAAATGTTAAATTATAATCACATGATCACCCCTATCCTATCAGTTCATGAAAAATATGGGCCATAAACAAAAACTGTGTTCTGTTACAAACACACACTCATAAAAATTCAGTTTATTATGAATAGTTCTACAGACTTAAAAATAATACTGTACTTAAAAAAGCATAACAAATACATATATATTTTAAACTCTGTATATTGAAAATAAATTTGTGTATCTGAATAAATTTAAATAAAATACTTTATAAAGATATGGTAGTATAAAGCTACCTTTCTCAGAGCTTTAAAGCTTGTAACTTTAAGACAGAAGAAATAAAATATTATCAGTTAAGCCTGGCAGTTTGGTAGCATTCAACTACAACTGCCAGCCTAATTCAAGGTACTCTGATCTCCCAGCAACCCCTTCTAGGATACTGTTCCATTTTTCCTAGCATAAAAAATAAAAATCTTTAAAAATCCCCACATGTAGTTACATGTATGTCATATAATATATATATATATATATATATATATATATATATATATATATATATATATATATGTGTGTATATATATATATATATATATATATATATATATATTGCATTATGTGTTGCTTTGCTCTTAACATCATAAATCCATCCATCTATCCTTAACTCATTTATCCCATTTTCCACGTGGAGTTGGGGTCTCACTTCCGCAATGACAATCATCTCGAGCCAAGGTTTACACCACCGGGTGGCTAGCCCTGCTGTGGTAGGTCATCATAAATATGTTCATATAGTCTACTTTTTAAAGGTCTTTTTGTTTTACCTACATAAAAAACATCACATATAGAGCATAACGTGAGGTATACAACCCTACCAGTTTCACAATTAAAGTACCCCTGACAACCTATTGTCCTATAATATCCAGTCACTGCAACATATGGGCCCTCACAGAGATAACAACAATACTTACAATGCACATGTTATCATCACTTTTTATTAAGTGGGAATCCTTTCCAACTAGCATTTAAATAATCTTTTCTATTCCACCATTTTCCAAAAACTTGAGGAAAGTCTAAGTCCCAATTTCTCTTAATAACGTTATGAATCACTGCAGAGACATAACTAAATGGAAGGATTATAGCCTTCATCCCAAATATTGTTCCCAGTATCAAAATCAGTCCTAAAAAAGAACGACTGTCATTGTATAGAACGGGTTTAAATATAGATTACCTTTTTTCTTTTACTTCTTGTTTTATTTTGTTAAGCAGATCATCCAGGTATCTGTCCTAACAGTTTTGTAAGTTTGCCCATTTTGATGTTAAAATTAACATCAACAGATATAATTTCTGAGAGACACACCATCTGCCCTTTTATTATAGTCTTCTTTTGGAAGTTTAGATGACAACTTGAGAAATACAAATAAGAATTTGGAGGTGTGTCAAGAAAGTTCCAGTTTTGGAAAAATTCAGTACTTAAGTATTGTAGAGGCCAAAAAAAATTACCTCTCATCTAGAGATCAAACATAAAATAAGGGTATTAGCATTTAGATGGCTTCTAGTCTAGAGAAAGGCAGAAACAGTGCTAACATTTTTTCCATTAAAATATGTGTGTGGGAGTGGCCACATCACCAAAATAAATCATAATTTCTGAAATCTCATATCCCTCAATTTTCTTGCTGACCTTTGACAGCGAGTATCACTTTTCAACTGACCTGGTCAGCTGTACTATGGTACTATGGCTGGTTTCAAGCAGGCACCAAAATCTCCCTCTCTTTAAATAATGGAAGCAGGGGAGCCCTTCCAGCACTCACTTTTTGGCAAACACCACTTCATAGTACTGTATTATTGAGGGAATTAAAGACTGTTTATTAAGACACTCACTGACTTTCACTTCATATTCCAAAAGGAAATGTCTTTCTTGGATTTTGCCCTTGCTCTGCAACCCTTATAAGGACAACTATTTCTACTAGGCATGCACAGCAAGTGTAATTTTGAGGAACTTCTTTTGCTGTTTCTGACATTAAGAATTTGGCTTTAATTCCTGCAAAGCGCACACATGCACACAACATGCACACACACACACACACACACACACACACACACACACACACACACACACACACACACACACACACACACACACACACACACACACACACAATTTTGTATCCAGTCATATATTATGTAAGTCCCTTAGTAACCAAATTATTTTATTTTCTGCAAGTTGGCTCTATGACTGTTATTTATTAATGTGGATTTCTTCTTAAATCCCATTGGTTTCTCTCTAAAGATTTCTAATGAAAACATGAGGCAGCTTTAGGAACTGAACCAAAGCCCTAAACAATTTGTTATGCAGTGGTAATGTCTACCTGTCACAGTCAGGCTCAAAGTCACAATATACATAGAGGGTCTGTCCAAAGGGGATATCCATCACCTTTTTAAAATCTAGTTCCACAGTCCAACTGGTTCTTTGCCAACAAGTAATCCACTGGGAAGGCAGTCTAGTACAGCCCCAAATGTGGTATTTTCACATGTCCTTGCTTCTTGGAGGCAACATGAATACTTTGTTGAATATGAGCCTTTCGTTAACTTGTGTAATCATTACAACTGTGTATTTATTATGGATTAATGATATATTTCTAGTCTCTGTGGAGATTTATCCCTGGACCCCTGCTGAAAAGTTTTTTTTTCTGCTTTGTCAGACTTTCCACCCACTATGCAGCAAAAAAAAAAAAAAAAAAAAAAGCTGTAAGAACAACGGAACAATGGGAAATCAGTAGGGGTATCACTGTCTTTGAAAACGTGGATGGGTCCTCAAGAAGTAATGGCCAATGTCATAGTTAGATACTAATCCACATCTCTATACCCAACACCTTAGATCCTACTGCAGTTAGACGTGTATTAAATATTTCCCAGATTTAGGGCAAAAGGCATGCAATCAGCTAGAAATCATAATTCTGGGCAGCTCTGATTTCGGTAGGGAAGCTCTGGTTTTGGTATCAGTAACCCTTGTCAACAGCACTGCAGAGTGATTTACATATTGAGGGGTGAGTAGGGAAGACCCAGTGCTATGAGATGGTTGCAATGCGATTAGCTATAAGCTGGATGTTTGACGGTGACAGAACCGATTTAATAATAAAACAGATAAGGCTTCAGATCCATTATCAAAATCATGAACTCACAATTATTTCCAAAAGCCCCCTAGGAGTAGTATGGATGACATCATGAGAGGTGTCAAAGGCTAGATGACATCATGACAGGTGTCAAATGCCTTAGTGAAGTATGGATGACATCATGACAGGTGTCGAAGGCTGGATGACATCATGACAGGTATCAAGGCCTTAGTGAAGTTTAAAAAAGAATGCTTAATGATTATTCAGCAATCACCTCATACAATCCTTCCTTTATGCAATTCCCAAATTAAGAGCACAGTAACACTATATCTTCTCCAAAGAAAGCACACCTGTGATGAAATAATAACAGAAATGCCAACAGGTATCTGCTAGTCAGAAACTTAGCAATAATTTTAAAACCTGGGCTCATCAGTAAAATATGCCTGTAAACTGGCACATGCAAAAAAGTTATCCTGTGTCTTTGAGATAAGCATAATAAACACATCATTCACTAGTGTGTGTGTACTCGTGAGTCTCTGTGTGTGTGTGTGCGTGTGTGTGTGTGTGTGTGTGTGTGTGTGTGTGTGTGTGTGTGTGTGTGTGTGTGTGTGTGTGTGTGTGTGTGTGTGTGTGCGTGTGTGTGTGTGTGTGTGTGTGTGTGTGTGTGTGTGTGTGTGTGTGTGTGTGTGTGTGTGTGTGTGTGTGTGTGTGTGTGTCTCTGTGTGTGTGTGTGTGTGTGTGTGTGTGTGTGTGTGTGTGTGTGTGTGTGTGTGTGTGTGTGTGTATGTGTGTGTGTGTGTGTGTGTGTGTGTGTGTGTGTGTGTATGTGTGTGTGTGTGTGTGTGTGTGTGTGTGTGTGTGTGTGTGTGTGTGTGTGTGTGTGTGTGTGTGTGTGTGTGTGTGTGTGTGTGTGTGTGTGTGTGTGTGTGTGTGTGTGTGTGTGTGTGTGTGTATATGTGTGTGTGCGCGTGTGTGTGTGTGCGTGTGTGTGCGTGTGTGAGTGTGTGTGTGTGTGTGTGTGTGTGTGTGTGTGTGTGTGTGTGTGTGTGTGTGTGTGTGTGTGTGTGTGTGTGTGTGTGTGTGTGTGTGTGTGTGTGTGTGTGTGTGTGTGTGTGTGTGTGTGTGTGTGTGTGTGTGTGTGTGTGTGTGTGTGTGTGTGTGTGTGTGTGTGTGTGTGTGTATGTGTGTGTGTGTGTGTGTGTGTGTGTGTGTGTGTGTGTGTGTGTGTGTGTGTGTGTGTGTGTGTGTGTGTGTGTGTGTGTGTGTGTGTGTGTGTGTGTGTGTGTGTGTGTGTGTGTGTGTGTGTGTGTGTGTGTGTGTGTGTGTGTGTGTGTGTGTGTGTGTGTGTGTGTGTGTGTGTGCGTGTGTGTGTGTGTGTGTGTGTGTGTGTGTGTGTGTGTGTGTGTGTGTGTGTTTGAGGGTATAATCTTTTTCTGGATCTGACAATAAGACAATAGCAGCACAGTTATTTAAATATCTATTAGGTTGATACAGAACTCATTATGTATACCGTCAGGCCTTATGGTTGTATTCCTATGGCATGAGTCCATTTCCATCTGCACTATAATCTGCACTAGCATTTTAGTGTTTCTAAGCTTTCATAGTCAAAGCTGGAAAGCTATGGAACTCTTTAGTACCATTTCTCCTGTAGCCTCTTTACAAACTCACATACAGTTGCTCTGTGTAGCTCCTACAAAATGTGTGTTCTTGTCCATATACAAATATTTAGGAAGATTCATCGATGCGGTTTCAATAAAAATGTCTGTTGCTAACTTCTTAGTCTTGACTTGCGTCATCAGGAATATATTCTTTTACGCAGTTAGATATAGTAAACAGTGATTCAAGAAAATGTGAGTTAGTGCTAAATTATTTATATTCTGATATTTATTCTTTTAGGCAGTTAGTTAGTTACAGTTAATAGTGATTCAGGAAAATGTGAGTTAGCACTAAATTATTTCTAGCGCGATATGTATTCCTTTAGGCAGTTAGTTGCAGTTAACAGTGATTCAGGAAAATGTGAGTTAATGCTAAATTATTTCTAGTGTGATATATATACTTTTAGGCAGTTGGTTATAGTTAACAGGTGATTCAGGAAAACGTGAGTTAGTGCTAAATTATTTCTAGTGTGATGTGTATTCTTTTAGGGAGTTAGTTACAGTTTACAGTGATTCAGGAAAATGTGAGTTAGTGCTAAATTATTTCTAGTGTGATATGCATACTTTTAGGCAGTTAGTTATAGTTAACAGGTGATTCAGGAAAATGTGAGTTAGTGCTAAATTATTTCTAGTGTGAAAAATATTCTTTGTGGCAGTTAGTTATAGTTAACAGTGATTCAGGGAAATGTGAGTTAGTGCTAAATTATTTCTAGTGTGATATGTATTCTTTTAAGCAGTTAGTTATTGTTAAGAGTGAGTGAGGAAAATGTGAGTTAGTGCTAAATTATTTCTAGTGTGATATGTATTCTTTTAGGCAGTTAGTTATAGTTAACAGGTGATTCAGGAAAATGTGAGTTTGTGCTAAATTATTTATATTCTGATATTTATTCTTTTAGGCAGTTAGTTAGTTACAGTTAACAGTGATTCAGGAGAATGTGAGTTAATGCTAAAGTATTCCTAGTCTGATATGTATTCTTTTAGGCAGTTAGTTATAGTTTACAGTGATTCAAGAAAATGTGAGTTAGTGCTAAATTATCTGTGGTGTGATATGTATTCTTTTAGGCAGTTAGTTATAGTTTACAGTGATTCAAGAAAATGTGAGTTAGTGCTAAATTATTTCTAGCGCGATATGTATTCCTTTAGGCAGTTAGTTGCAGTTAACAGTGATTCAGGAAAATGTGAGTTAGTGCTAAATTATTTCTAGTGTGATATATATACTTTTAGGCAGTTGGTTATAGTTAACAGGTGATTCAGGAAAACGTGAGTTAGTGCTAAATTATTTCTAGTGTGATGTGTATTCTTTTAGGGAGTTAGTTACAGTTAACAGTGATTCAGGAGAATGTGAGTTAATGCTAAAGTATTCCTAGTCTGATATGTATTCTTTTAGGCAGTTAGTTATAGTTTACAGTGATTCAGGAAAATGTGAGTTAGTGCTAAATTATATATAGTCTGATATGTATTATTTTAGGCAGTTAGTTATAGTTAGTGATTCAGGAAATTGTGAGTTAGTGCTAAATTATTTCTAGTGTGATATGCATACTTTTAGGCAGTTAGTTATAGTTAACAGGTGATTCAGGAAAATGTGAGTTAGTGCTAAATTATTTCTAGTGTGAAGAGTATTGTTTGAGGCAGTTAGTTGTAGGTAACAGTGATTCAGGAAAATGTGAGTTAGTGCTAAATTATTTCTAGTGTGAAAAATATTCTTTGTGGCAGTTAGTTACTGTTAACAGTGATTCAGGAAAATGTGAGTTAGTGCCAAATTACTTCTAGTGTGATGTGTATTCTTTTAGGCAGTTAGATACAGTTAACAGTGATTCAGGAAAATGAGAGTTAGTGCTAAATTATTTCTAGTGTGATATGTATTCTTTTAAGCAGTTAGTTATTGTTAAGAGTGAGTGAGGAAAATGTGAGTTAGTGCTAAATTATTTCTAGTGTGATATGTATTCTTTTAGGCAGTTAGTTATAGTTAACAGGTGATTCAGGAAAATGTGAGTTTGTGCTAAATTATTTATATTCTGATATTTATTCTTTTAGGCAGTTAGTTAGTTACAGTTAATAGTGATTCAGGAAAATGTGAGTTAGCACTAAATTATTTCTAGCGCGATATGTATTCCTTTAGGCAGTTAGTTGCAGTTAACAGTGATTCAGGAAAATGTGAGTTAGTGCTAAATTATTTCTAGTGTGATATATATACTTTTAGGCAGTTGGTTATAGTTAACAGGTGATTCAGGAAAACGTGAGTTAGTGCTAAATTATTTCTAGTGTGATGTGTATTCTTTTAGGGAGTTAGTTACAGTTAACAGTGATTCAGGAGAATGTGAGTTAATGCTAAAGTATTCCTAGTCTGATATGTATTCGTTTAGGCAGTTAGTTATAGTTTACAGTGATTCAGGAAAATGTGAGTTAGTCCTGAATTATATATAGTCTGATATGTATTATTTTAGGCAGTTAGTTATAGTTAGTGATTCAGGAAATTGTGAGTTAGTGCTAAATTATTTCTAGTGTGATATGCATACTTTTAGGCAGTTAGTTATAGTTAACAGGTGATTCAGGAAAATGTGAGTTAGTGCTAAATTATTTCTAGTGTGAAGAGTATTGTTTGAGGCAGTTAGTTGTAGGTAACAGTGATTCAGGAAAATGTGAGTTAGTGCTAAATTATTTCTAGTGTGAAAAATATTCTTTGTGGCAGTTAGTTACTGTTAACAGTGATTCAGGAAAATGTGAGTTAGTGCCAAATTACTTCTAGTGTGATGTGTATTCTTTTAGGCAGTTAGATACAGTTAACAGTGATTCAGGAAAATGAGAGTTAGTGCTAAATTATTTCTAGTGTGATATGTATTCTTTTAAGCAGTTAGTTATAGTTAACAGTGAGTCAGGAAAATGTGAGTTAGTGCTAAATTATTTCTAGTGTGATATATATTCTTTTAAGCAGTTAGTTATAGTTAACAGTGATTCAGGAAAATGTGAGTCTGTGCTAAATTATTTCTAGTCTGATATGTATTCTTTTAGGTAGTTATAGTTAACAGTGATTCAGAAAAATGTGAGTTAGCTCTAAATTATCTGTATTGTGATATGTATTCTTTTAGGCAGTTAGTTGCAGTTAACAGTGATTCAGGAAAATATGAGTTAGTGCTAAATTATTTCTAGTGTGATATGTATTCTTTTAGGCAGTTAGTTATAGTTAACAGAGATTCAGGAAAATGTGAGTTAGTTCTAAATTATTTCTTGTGTTATATGTATTCTATTAGGCAGTTAGTTACAGTTAACAGTGATTCAGGAGAAGGTGAGCTAATGCTAAAGTATTCCTAGTCTGATATGTATTCTTTGAGGCAGTTAGTTATAGTTAACAGTGATTCAGGAAAATGTGAGTTAGTGCTAAATTATATATAGTCTGATATGTATTATTTTAGGCAGTTAGTTATAGTTAGTGATTCAGGAAATTGTGAGTTAGTGCTAAATTATTTCTAGTGTGATATGCATACTTTTAGGCAGTTAGTTATAGTTAACAGGTGATTCAGGAAAATGTGAGTTAGTGCTAAATTATTTCTAGTGTGAAGAGTATTGTTTGAGGCAGTTAGTTGTAGGTAACAGTGATTCAGGAAAATGTGAGTTAGTGCTAAATTATTTCTAGTGTGAAAAATATTCTTTGTGGCAGTTAGTTACTGTTAACAGTGATTCAGGAAAATGTGAGTTAGTGCCAAATTACTTCTAGTGTGATGTGTATTCTTTTAGGCAGTTAGTTAAAGTTAACAGTGATTCAGGAAAATGAGAGTTAGTGCTAAATTATTTCTAGTGTGATATGTATTCTTTTAAGCAGTTAGTTATTGTTAAGAGTGAGTGAGGAAAATGTGAGTTAGTGCTAAATTATTTCTAGTGTGATATGTATTCTTTTAGGCAGTTAGTTATAGCTAACAGTGATTCAGGAAAATGTGAGTTAGTGCTAAATTATTTCTAGTGTAGTATGTATTTTTTTAGGCAGTTGGTTATAGTTAACAGGTGATCCATCCCAGTTTGGCTTTGTCAAAGGCAGATCATGCCTTCTAAACTTGGTTGACTTTTTCGAAACAGTCACCAAAGCCATTGATGAGGGAAAGGCAGTCCATACAGCCTACCTCGATCTGGCGAAGGCCTTTGATACAATACCCCACTCGGGTATCATTGAAAAACTCATCAGCTTAAATGTTAACCCATACATCACAAGATGGGTTGCAAACTGGCTGAGTGACAGAACCCACAGGGTCAGAGTTGCTGGCGCCATGTCAGACTCAAAGCCTGTCACAAGTGGTGTACCACAGGGCTCAGTCCTGGGCCACTCTTGTTTGGCATCTACTTTTCAGTACAAGCAAACACAGGAGGGTTATGGCTGACAAAGTTTGCAGATGACTGCAAACTGGGCGCCATAGTAGAAAACACATCTGACACAGATATCCTTCAGAAGGGTCTCACAGAAACGGATAACTGGTGCCAGAGCCCTGGCCTAAAGTTAAATGCCAAAATGCATAGTCATACCCTTCGAAAAACAAGGTTACCCCTAGCTACCAAATAGGTGGCAATCCACTGAGTACAGAAGAAGTTATCAGGGACCTGGGGACCCAGGTTGATAGTAGTCTGTCATTCGACACCCATGTAGCTAAAGTAGTTAGGAAGACCTTCTACATTGCCCACCTTATCATGAAGGGATTCTCATCTAGATCAAGGGAGGACATAGTCTCCCTATACTCATCACTCATCAGGCCAATGATTGAGTACAATGCCCCATTCGGAATGTATTTGACCCGACACTTGCAGCAGCTGGAGAGGCCACAAAGTTCCTCACCAAAAGGATAAAGGGTCTCAAACATCTGTCCTATGCTGCCCGACTGAAAGAACTCCAGCTCTATTCAGTGCTCAGAGGTGACCTTTGCCTAACATACAAGGCCATGTCACACTCAGACTTGATGAATTTGCTTCACCTCAAAAATCTAGATCCGTCAGACCCACAAGGGCGGGAGACTTAAACCTCGACACGGCTATTAATAGGATGCTGGAGGATAGATTCATCCAAAGACTCCTATGCTGTGGAATAAAATCCTGGTATATGTGAGGCAGAGCACCTCGCTGGCCTTGTTCAAGAGAAATCTTGACCAATGGATGGGAGATCGCAGATATACCCCAGGGATTACCTCAGTGTCACTGCTCAACAGAGGCACAGCAAAATAATGGGTATAGTTCCCCATACTAAAGGGGTGGCGTAAGCCACAAAACTATGGGCTAGGCTTGTAAATGCCCTCGGGCAGATAGCCTAGTATGAACCTATGAACCTATGAACCTATTCAGGAAAATGTGAGTTAGTGCTAAACCATTTCTAGTGTGATGTGTATTCTTTGAGGCAGTTAGGTATAGTTAATAGTGATTCAGAAAAATGTGAGTTAGTGCTAAATTATTTCTAGTGTGATATGTATTCTTTTAGGGAGTTAGTTATAATTAACAGTGAGTCAGGAAAATGTAAGTTAGAGATAAATTCTTACTAGTCTGATATGTATTCTATTAGGCAGTTAGTTACAGTTAACAGTGATTCAGGAGAATGTGAGTTAATGCTAAAGTATTCCTAGTCGGATATGTATTCTTTTAGGCAGTTAGTTATAGTTAACAGTGATTCAGGAAAATGTGAGTTAGTGCTAAATTATATATAGTCTGATATGTATTATTTTAGGCAGTTAGTTATAGTTAGTGATTCAGGAAATTGTGAGTTAGTGCTAAATTATTTCTAGTGTGATATGCATACTTTTAGGCAGTTAGTTATAGTTAACAGGTGATTCAGGAAAATGTGAGTTAGTGCTAAATTATTTCTAGTGTGATGAGTATTGTTTGAGGCAGTTAGATATAGTTAATAGTGATTCAGGAAAATGTCCGTTAGTGCTAAATTATTTCTAGTGTGAAAAGAATTCTTTTTGGCAGTTAGTTACAGTTAACAGTGATTCAGGAAAATGTGAGTTAGTGCTAAATTACTTCTAGTGTGATATGTATTCTTTTAGGCAGTTAGTTACAGTTAACAGTGATTCAGGAAAATGTGAGTTAGTGCTACATTATTTCTAGTCTGATATGTATTCAGTTAGGCAGTTAGTTACAGTTAACAGTGATTCAAGAAAATGTGAGTTAGTGCTAAATTATTTCTAGTGTGATATATATTCTTTTAGGCAGTTAGTTATAGTTAACAGTGATTCAGGAAAATGTGAGTTAGTGCTAAATCATTTCTTGTCTGATATGTATTCATTTTGCAGTTAGTTACAGTTAACAGTGATTCAGGAAAATGTGAGTTAGTGCTAAATCATTTCTAGTGTGATATGTATTCTTTTAAGCAGTTAGTTATTGTTAACAGTGAGTCAGGAAAATGTGAGTTAGTGCTAAATTATTTCTAGTGTGGTATGTATTCTTTTAGGCAGTTGGTTATAGTTAACAGGTGATTCAGGAAAATGTGAGTTAGTGCTAAATAATTTCTAGTGTGATATGTATTCTTTTAGGCAGTTAGGTATAGTTAACAGTGATTCAGGAAAATGTGAGTTAGTTCTAAATTATTTCTAGTGTGATATGTATTGTGTTAAGTAGTTAGTTATAGTTAACAGTGATTCAGGAAAATGTGAGTTAGTGCTAAATTATTTCTAGTCTGATATGTATTCTTTTAGGCAGTTAGTTATAGTTAACAGTGATTCAGGAAAATGTGAGTTAGTGCTAAATTATTTCTAGTCTGATATGTATTCTTTTAGGCAGTTAGTTATAGTTAACAGTGATTCAGGAAAATGTGAGTTAGTGCTAAATTATTTCTAGTGTGATATGTATTCTTTTAGGCAGTTAGTTACAGTTAACAGTGATTCAGGAAAATGTGAGTTAGTGCTAAATTATTTCTAGTGTGATATGTATTCTTTTAGGCAGTTAGTTACAGTTAACAGTGATTCAGGAAAATGTGAGTTAGTGTTAAATTATTTCTAGTCTGATATGTATTCTTTTAGCCAGTTAGTTATAGTTAACAGTGATTCAGGAAAATGTGAGTTAGTGCTAAATTATTTCTAGTCTGATATGTATTCTTTTAGGCAGTTAGTTATAGTTAACAGTGATTCAGGAAAATGTGAGTTAGTGCTAAATTATTTCTAGTGTGATATGTATTCTTTTAAGCAGTTAGTTATTGTTAACAGTGATTCAGGAAAATGTGAGTTAGTGCTAAATTATTTCTAGTGTGGTATGTATTCTTTTAGGCAGTTGGTTATAGTTAACAGGTGATTCAGGAAAATGTGAGTTAGTGCTAAATCATTTCTAGTGGGTTGTGTATTCTTTGAGGCAGTTAGTTATAGCCAATAGTGATTCAGGAAAATGTGAGTTAGTGCTAAATTATTTCTAGTGTGATATGTATTCTTTTAGGGAGTTAGTTATAATTAACAGTGAGTCAGGAAAATGTAAGTTAGAGATAAATTCTTACTAGTCTGATATGTATTCTATTAGGCAGTTAGTTACAGTTAACAGTGATTCAGGAGAATGTGAGTTAATGCTAAAGTATTCCTAGTCTGATATGTATTCTTTTAGGCAGTTAGTTATAGTTAACAGTGATTCAAGAAAATGTGAGTTAGTGCTAAATTATCTGTAGTGTGATATGTATTCTTTTAGGCAGTTAGTTGCAGTTAATAGCAATTCAGGAAAATGTGAGTTAGTGCTAAATTATTTCTAGTGTGATATGTATTCTTGTAGGTAGTTAGTTACAGTTAACAGTGAGTCAGGAAAATGTGAGTTAGTGCTAAATTATTTCTAGTGTGATATGTATTGTTTTAAGTAGTTAGTTGTAGTTAGCAGTGATTCAGGAAAATGTGAGTTAGTGCTAAATTATATATAGTCTGATATGTATTCTTTTAGGCAGTTAGTTATAGTTAGTGATTCAGGAAAATGTGAGTTAGTGCTAAATTATTTCTAGTGTGATATGTATACTTTGAGGGAGTTAATTATAGGTAACAGGTGATTCAGGAAAATGTGAGTTAGTGCCAATTTATTTCTAGTGTGATATGTAATCTTTTAGGCAGTTGGTTACAGTTAACTCTGATTCAGGAAAATGTGAGGTGGTGCTAATTTTTTTCTAGTGGGAAATGTATTCTTTTAAGTAGTTAGTTATAGTTAACAGTGATTCAGGAAAATGTGAGTTAGTGCTAAATCATTTCTAGTGTGATATGCATACTTTTAGGCAGTTAGTTACAGTTAACAGGGATTCAGGAAAATGTGAGTTAGTGTTAAATTATTTCTAGTTTGATATGTATTCTTTTAGCCAGTTAGTTATAGTTAACAGTGATTCAGGAAAATGTGAGTTAGTTCTAAATTATTTCTAGTCTGATATGTATTCTTTTAGGCAGTTAGTTATAGTTAACAGTGATTCAGGAAAATGTGAGTTAGTGCTAAATTATTTCTAGTGTGAATTGTATTCTTTTAGGCCGTTAGTTATAGTTAACAGATGATTCAGGAAAATGTGATTTAGTGCTTAATTATTTCTAGTGTGATATGTATTCTTTTAGGGAGTTAGTTACAGTTAACAGTGATTCAGGAGAATGTGAGTTAATGCTAAAGTATTACTAGTCTGATATGTATTCTATTAGGCAATTAGTTATAGTTAACAGTGAATCAGGAAAATGTGAGTTAGTGCTAAATTATTTCTAGCGTGATATGTATTCCTTTAGGCAGTTAGTTACAGTTAACAGTGATTCAGGAAAATGTGAGTTAGGGCTAAATTATTTCTAGTGTGATATGTATTCTTTTAGGCAGTTAGTTAAAGTTAACAGTGATTTAGGAAAATGTGAGTTAGTACTAAATTATTTCTAGTGTGATATGTATTCTTTTAAGCAGTTAGTTATAGTTAACAGTGATTCAGGAAAATGTGAGTTAGTGCTAAATTATCTGTAGTGTGATATGTATTCTTTTAGGCAGTTAGTTGCAGTTAACATTGATTCAGGAAAATGTGAGTTAGTGCTAAATTATATATAGTCTGATATGTATTCTTTCAGGCAGTTAGTTATAGATAACAGTGATTCAGGAAAATGTGAGTTAGTGCTAAATTATTTCTAGTGTGAATTGTATTCTTTTAGGCCGTTAGTTATAGTTAACAGTGATTCAGGAAAATGTGAGTTAGTGCTAAATTATTTCTAGTCTGATATGTATTCTTTTAGGCAGTTAGTTATAGTTAACAGTGATTCAGGAAAATGTGAGTTAGTGCTAAATTATTTCTAGTCTGATATGTATTCTTTTAGGCAGTTAGTTATAGTTAACAGTGATTCAGGAAAATGTGAGTTAGTGCTAAATTATTTCTAGTCTGATATGTATTCTTTTAGGCAGTTAGTTATAGTTAACAGTGATTCAGGAAAATGTGAGTTAGTGCTAAATTATTTCTAGTCTGATATGTATTCTTTTAGGCAGTTAGTTATAGTTAACAGTGATTCAGGAAAATGTAAGTTAGAGCTAAATTATTACTAGACTGATATGCATTCTATTAGGCAGTTAGTTGCAGTTAACAGTGAGTTAGGAAAATGTGAGTTAGAGCTAAATTATTTCTAGTCTGATATGTATTCTTTTAGGCAGTTAGTTATAGCTAACAGTGATTCAGGAAAATGTGAGTTAGTGCTAATTTTTTTCTAGTGTGATATATATTCTTTTAAGCAGTTAGTTATAGTTAACAGTGATTCAGGAAAATGTGAGTTTGTGCTAAATTATTTCTAGTCTGACATATTCTGTTAGGCAGTTAGTTATAGTTAACAGTGATTCAGGAAAATGTGAGTTAGTGCTAAATTATTTCTAGTGTGATATGTATTCTTTTAGGCAGTTAGTTATAGTTAACAGTGATTCAGGAAAATGTGAGTTAGTGCTACATTATTTCTAGTCTGATATGTATTGTTTTAGGCAGTTAGTTGGAGGTAACAGTGATTCAGGAAAATGTGAGTTAGTGCTAAATTATTTCTAGTGTGAAAAGTATTCATTTTGGCAGTTAGTTACAGTTAATAGTGATTCAGGAAAATGTGAGTTAGTGCTAAATTACTTCTAGTGTGATATGTATTCTTTTAGGCAGTTAGTTACAGTTAACAGTGATTCAGGAAAATGTGAGTTAGTGCTACATTATTTCTAGTCTGATATGTATTCATTTAGGCAGTTAGATACAGTTAACAGTGATTCAAGAAAATGTGAGTTAGTGCTAAATTATTTCTAGTGTGATATGTATTCTTTTAGGCAGTTAGTTATAGTTAACAGTGATTCAGGAAAATGTGAGTTAGTGCTAAATTATTTCTAGTCTGATATGTATTCATTTAGGCAGTTAGATACAGTTAACAGTGATTCAGGAAAATGTGAGTTAGTGCTAAATTATTTCTAGTCTGACATGTATTCTTTTAGGCAATTAGTTATAGTTATCAGTGATTCAGGAAAATGTGAGTTAGTGCTAAATAATTTCCAGTGTGATATGTATTCTTTTAAGCAGTTAGTTATAGTTAACAGTGATTCAGGAAAATGTGAGTTAGTGCTAAATTATTTCTAGTGTGATATGTATTCTTTTAGGCAGTTAGTTATAGTTAACAGTGATTCAGGAAAATGTGAGTTAGTGCTAAATTATTTCTAGTGTGATATATATTGTTTAAGGGAGTTAGTTATAATTAACAGTGAGTCAGGAAAATGTAAGTTAGAGATAAATTCTTACTAGTCTGATATGTATTCTATTAGGCAGTTAGTTACAGTTAACAGTGATTCAGGAGAATGTGAGTTAATGCTAAAGTATTCCTAGTCTGATATGTATTCTTTGAGGCAGTTAGTTATAGTTAACAGTGATTCAAAAAAATGTGAGTTAGTGCTAAATTATTTCTAGTCTGATATGTATTCATTTAGGCAGTTAGATACAGTTAACAGCGATTCATGAAAATGTGAGTTAGTGGTAAATTATTTCTTGTGTGATATGTATTCGTTTAGGCAGTTAGTTATAGTTAACAGTGATTCAGGAAAATGTGAGTTAGTGCTAAATTATATATAGTCTGATATGTATTATTTTAGGCAGTTAGTTATAGTTAGTGATTCAGGAAATTGTGAGTTAGTGCTAAATTATTTCTAGTGTGATATGCATACTTTTAGGCAGTTAGTTATAGTTAACAGGTGATTCAGGAAAATGTGAGTTAGTGCTAAATTATTTCTAGTGTGATGAGTATTGTTTGAGGCAGTTAGATATAGTTAATAGTGATTCAGGAAAATGTCCGTTAGTGCTAAATTATTTCTAGTGTGATATGCATACTTTTAGGCAGTTAGTTACAGTTAACAGTGATTCAGGAAAATGTGAGCTAGTGTTAAATTATTTCTAGTTTGATATGTATTCTTTTAGCCAGTTAGTTATAGTTAACAGTGATTCAGGAAAATGTGAGTTAGTGCTAAATTATTTCTAGTCTGATATGTATTCTTTTAGGCAGTTAGTTATAGTTAACAGTGAATCAGGAAAATGTGAATTAGTGCTAAGTTATTTCTAGTCTGATATGTATTCTTTTAGGCAGTTAGTTATAGTTAACAGTGATTCAGGAAAATTTGAGTTAGTGCTAAATTATTTCTAGTCTGATTTGTATTCTTTTAGGCAGTTACTTCTAGTTAACAGGTGATTCAGGAAAATGTCAGTTAGTGCTAAATTATTTCTAGTGTGATATATATTCTTTTAGGGAGTTAGTTACAGTTAACAGTGAGTCAGGAAAATGTAAGTTAGAGCTAAATTATTACTAGTCTGATATGTATTCTATTAGGCAGTTAGTTATAGCTAACAGTAATTCAGGAAAATGTGAGTCAGTGCTAATTTTTTTCTAGTGTGATATGTATCCTTTTAGGCAGTTAGTTATATTTAACAGTGATTCAGGAAAATTTGAGTTAGTGCTACATTATTTCTAGTCTGATATGTAGTGTTTTAGGCAGTTAGTTGTAGTTAACAGTGATTCAGGAAAATGTGAGTTAGTGCTAAATTATTTCTAGTGTGATATGTATTCTTTTAGGCAGTTAGTTATAGTTAACAGTGAGTTAGTGCTAAATCATTTCTAGTGTTGTATGTATTCTCCTAGGCAGTTGGTTATAAATAACAGGTGATTCAGGAAAATGTGAGTTAGTGCTAAACCATTTCTAGTGTGATGTGTATTCTTTGAGGCAGTTAGGTACAGTTAATAGTGATTCAGGTGTAATCAAAATTT
>NC_056750.1:65376945-65395786 GCF_019279795.1 Protopterus annectens | reverse complement strand
TGGAAGTTAGTTGCAGTTAACAGTGATTCAGGAAAATGTAAGTTAGTGCTAAATTATTTCTAGTGTGATGTGTATTCTTTGAGGCAGTTAAGTATAGTTAATAGTGATTCAGGAAAATGTCCATTGGTGCTAAATTATTTCCAGTGTGATATGTATTCTTTTAGGCAGTTGGTTGCAGTTAACAGTTACTCAGGGTAATGTGCGTTAGTGCTAAATTATTTAGTCTGATATGTATTCTTTTAGGCAGTTAGTTATAGTTAACTCTGACTCAGGATAATGTGAGTTAGTGCTAAATTATTTCTAGTGGGATATGTATTCTTTTAAGTAGTTAGTTATAGTTAATAGTGATTCATGAAAATGTGAGTTAGTGCTAAGTCATTTCTTATGTGATATGCATAATTTTAGGCAGTTAGTTACAATTAACAGTGATTCAGGAAAATGTGAGTTAGTGTTAAATTATTTCTAGTTTGATATATATTCTTTTAGGCAGTTAGTTATAGTTAACAGTGATTCAGGAAATGTGAGTTAGTTCTAAAGTATTTCTAGTCTGATATGTATTCTTTTAGCCAGTTAGTTATAGTTAACAGTTATTCAGGAAAATGTGAGCTAGTGCTAAATTATTTCTAGTGTGATATGTATTCATTTAGGCAGTTACAGTTAACAGTGATTCAGGAAAACGTGAGTTAGTGCTAAATTATTTCTACTTTGATATGTATTCTTTAAGGCAGTTAGTTACAATTAGCAGTGATTCAGGAAAATGTGAGTTAATGCTAAATTATTTCTAGTGTGATATGTATTCTGTTAGGCAGTTAGTTATAGTTAACAGTAAGTCAGGAAAATGTGAGTTAGTGCTAAATTATTTTAAGTCTGATGCTGCTTCCCACGCCTGTCTGCTATCAGTTGGAGATCTTGTAATAAGTGTAAGAACATGGTGATTCCCTGCTTTAGCTACTTTTCTCAGAACCCATTCTTAGTTCGTAACAGTAAGGTGTGTGTAACTGAAGAAATTCTGATTCTATTCATAGGATTATCGGATCATAGGACGTTACTAAGCTACTGACCCTAGGGCCCTTACAAGTCTAGTCAAGTTCTTACACTTATTTCCACGATCAGCACCTATTGTCCCTATCCAAGAGAGACACAGGTGGAACTCTTGTGAATTTATGGTCACCCATCCATTTATCCAGATTGCGTTTGAAGAGGCCCAGTGAGGTGCTCTGTTTGACATGAAGTTGGAGTCTGTTCCAAAGGTGTGGTAACCTCTGGAATCCAAATCTGTCCCTCCAGCAGGTTTTATTAATGCCAGATACCTGGTTAAGGTCTGTAGAATGAGTAACCCATGTACCATTTGAATTAAGGATATGCAGCATTTAAAGCAGGGTCATTTAGGTTCGGCATTGTGCAGGGAGATCACGGTTCACTGAGTAACAGGGAATTAGCCCATTTTCTCACAGTAGTGCAATCTTGGAATTGGTATATTTAATGTGCAGGGGATGTGGGGGGCACAATGGGTGCAGCTCCCTGCAAAATAGTAGAATTAACGTACTGTTGTCTGTAGAGTTTAATGGTACATTAGTGTGCATAGCAGGAGGTGAGTGGTGTCACCTTTGCTATGTCGAATACATTGAACCATGGTTGTCGATGCATTCATTTTTGCTTTGGTTTACTTTTCGGCATTTGGGGTCGACATTCTAAACAGTTAACTGAAGTGGATGTGAAATGCCAATAGTAGACCTATATGTATATATATATATATATATATATATATATATATATATATATATATATATATATATATATATATATATATATATATGTGTGTGTGTGTGTATTTATATATATGTGTGTGTGTGTGTATGTATATATACAGAGAGGGAGAGAACGAGTGCGAGGAAGCGTCATGGCGGTTAAGCCAAGACCTGACCGAAGGAAGTACACTGCTATAATACAAGTAGGGTTACCCTTTAAAAGGAACAGGCAAGGAGTTAAAAGAAACAGCTGTTTTGACAGTTATATTCAGACCAGTAACCCTGATAAAAGTAGACTGAGAGAGAGAATACAACAGATGAGTCTCAAGAGGGATACATGCCTGTAAAGGTTGAAGGTATCTCTCATGTGCTTTGTGAGACTAACAGCCAGAAGAGAAGAAGCTAAGGGGAACGTTTAGTAACGAAACTCGTTGTTATAAAACTTGTTTTACTATAATCTGTCATTTTGAAGAATCCAAAAAAACTGTTGAAAAGGACTGATGCTTGGAAGTCTAGTACATCCCTTATATGCAAAGAATCCAAGAAGACCTTTGAAAAGCACTGATATTTGTACGCCTTATTTTATATTATTCACTGTCTTTTTGTGGATAAGCCTTGTTTTAGTGCAGATTCTGTGCTCATACAAATGGGCTGCACTTTTTATTGCTTCATAGTTTGTTAAAAATAACATATTTTGTCATTGCTTCATATGTTCACAGGTTCATAGTTCTTTACTAGACGAACAACCTCAAGGGCCTTTATAAGCTTCATACGTTCACAGGTTCATAGTTCTTTACTAGACGAATGACCTCAAGGGCCTTTATAAGCTTCATAGGTTCGCAGGTTCATAGTTCTTTACTAGGCGAACAACCTCAAGGGCCTTTATAAGCTTCATAGGTTCGCAGGTTCATAGTTCTTTACTAGGCGAACAACCTCAAGGGCCTTTATAAGCTTCATAGGTTCACAGGTTCATAGTTCTTTACTAGGCGAATTACCTCAAGGGCCTTTATAAGCTTCATAGGTTCACAGGTTCATAGTTCTTTACTAGACGAATGACCTCAAGGGCCTTTATAAGCTTCATAGGTTCACAGGTTCATAGTTCTTTACTAGGCGAATGACCTCAAGGGCCTTTATAAGCCTAGCCATGCATCCCAAATCTCTGATAAGTTCTGATACCCTTGATAAGTGTAAGCAAGGGCCTGGGAGATTAACCATTTAGAGGCTACCTGTGTCCATCAGAGACATAGGTGCCAAACCAGGGATGCATTTCCGTTTTCCCATCCAACTGTCCAAGTTGCACTTGAAATGGTTTAGGAAGGAACTCTGCTTCAGATGGATGGTTAGCTTGTTCCATAGATGGGGTAGTCTCTGGGATGCATACCTATCTGTCCAGCAGGTTCAATTTATATCACAGACAAGGTTTAAGTCTTTAGAATGGGTAATTCTGGTGCTGTTTGTTTTGTGGATATGGAGGAGGTCCATCAGAGTGGGGTCTGACAATGCCCTGTGTGCCAAGCATAGATATCCCCTCAAAAGCCTGTAAGAGACAGAATTAAGCCTTATCTTAAACACAGAAATTAAGCTATAGACTGTTCCTTGCTGCATTGATGGAGAATGTGGGCAGAATAACATTTTTTATTACTTGTGACTTCTTAAAAGTTACCTGGAAACTGTTCTACCTGAGATCCCCACAAAAATACAGTGATTGTCTGTGTAGCAAGTACTAACTGACTGCTTAACAAGAAAAAAGCCTCCAGTGGGAATGCTACTTTTTAAAATGGTAGGTGCTGTTTTGCCTGAGAAACTCTCTGAAACTGAAGAACCATTAAACCCTTTGTGCCAAAACATGAATTTACTCATCATGGCAGGAAGAAAGACAATAGTTGGAGGAAGTGTGAAAACCATGTGCCCTACTGGGCTGTATTCTGGACAAGAATTCACATGGCTATAAGGAGTTCACTTGCATTGTTTTCTGCTGTTAAAGCCAAAACTCTGGGAATCCTACACTGCAGCTGCTAAATCCTGCAAAAATGCCAAAAATCACTAAGGCCTTAATACATTCTACCAATACTTAATGCATATTTCAACAGCCCTTCAGTTTCCAGTTTGCTTAATAACCTTTCCAGTATTTAGCCCTCATGTAATTCAGATTTTGACATTTCAGACTTGGAAATATGATCTGACTGCCACTCTGCTTATGTAGTTGATACAGCAATTCCTAAATGTTGTTAATACCAACATTCTGGAACAGTCGGTCCATTCTCCTACCAGGGTACAAACATCTTTGATCTTGTACTCTTGAACATGGGGGAGGGGGGGTGGAGCTGATGTTCCTTACCTGATGTAATGTCTTTGCTTGCCAGATCTGACCATTAAATCTGGGGATCCAGTGAAAACAAAAACTTTCGGAACTACTCCAAGGCTAACCCCTCTCTACTACACAACACCTTAGCTAGATTTCAAGCACCCCAAACGCCAGTAAACACTATAACATATGCTAATATATTTACAAAATCCCTGTACAGCCATACTGATAGCTGTATAGACCAAGCTGTGCCCACGCATATTAAGAATAAGACATACTCAAAAGACAAACCACCCTGGTGGAATCACAATATCTATCGGTTATACATAAAAAAATAAATAAATCTTGGCCAAACATAGAAGGAACAAAATCAAACATACTTAAAGCTCCCCTAACCAAGCTAAACAGGCAGCTAAGAGGGTTACACGAGGAAAAGTCAAGCTTCAAGGCTGAACAAATGTAAACCAGATAGCCGTTTATTCAATATTTTGTGAGCGCTTTCGGTAGGGAAAACTTCCCCACCTCCTTCAGACAAATGTTTTACAAGTCTGATGAAATCTCAAACAATTAAATACTATTCATTACTATGACATCACAGCTAATTATTACCAATAAAATAATTAATTAACATAGCTCTAAAAATCTTCTAACAAACATAAAATACATAAAATGTATACATGTATTTGAGATATTTACTACATAAAATGTATCCAGCCCAAAAGATTAGCAGCAAGCAGGCAAGATATATTGAAGAGAAAACTATAAAAATAACCCCCAGCTCCATTTCACTGGTGTATATCAAATATATAAATATATAAATAAACCTTCAAATAAACTATCTTTCAAAAAATTATGTACCATAACATATACAACTACACTAAAATAGTTAATGTTGAAAAAAATCAAAATTACTAACACCCAATATTCCATTGCGTCATTATATGGATTTATATATATTAATATGTATAAATATGTATAACTATGTACAAATATTAGCTACTTTGAAACCCCCCCCCCTTTTTTTACTTTACAAAATATATATATATATATATATATATATATATACCAAATGTGTATATATATTGAAAAATTATTAAAACAATTATTATTATCTACCTAAAGCCAATAATTTAAGAAAACATTTGATAGACAATATCTCATTTAGACCTGGAACAGTATATGAGGCAGTACGAATCTGCCACAAAGCTTCCTGTTGTTCTAAAACTATTTGCCAGGGACCCCCCCTCACCTCAAGTTGTACTTGTTGTAGCACTAAAAAGAGAAAAGCATGATCTTCATTATGGGAAATATGTTTTGCCAGTGCATTATTTAAATCTCTTTTCTCAATAGCGTAAAGATGTTCATATAATCTTTTTTTGAGTGGTCTATCGGTTTTGCCTATATAAAAGGCCGAACATTTTTTACATACTGCCGCATAGACCACTCTATTAGAACTACAATTGAATGTTCCATTAAGACGATATTCTTTCCCAGCCAATTCGATGTTATTGCCAACATAAATATGTTTACAATATTGGCAAGCACCACATTTTTTCATCCCAACATTCTTGTTTTTAGATTTAGTTTTTCTCAATTCTAACAGTTGTTTCAAATTTTGACCTCGCCTATAAGTTACAATAGGCCTTTCACCTACCAGGTTAGCTAAATGCTGGTCATCTAAAATGATCTTCCAGTTTTTACGAACAATGTTAAAAATTGCATTGGCATCAGTACAAAAAGTGAAAAAAAATGACAAGTTAGAAAAATTATTGTCTACTACAATTCTACTAGTTATATTTCCTCCTCCAAGGAGTGGTTTAAAATGTCCGGACTCTCTTTTTGTATACACTCCTTGTTTTAAATCCTCCACAAAGTCAAAAGGGTAGCCACGTGCCAAAAACATGGATTGAATGTTCTCACATTCAGTTGTAAAGTCTGCTGATTCAGAGACCATTCGGGCTGCCCGGACAAATTGACCTTTGACTACACTTTTTTTCTGATGTAAAGGATGAGAGCTAGTAAAATGTAAATAAGTGTTAGAAAAAGTAGTTTTCCTATAGATAGTTGATTTAAATTTCTTCATAACATCATCTTTACTTATTCTAACATCAAGAAAGGTTGTCTCATCTGAACTAGCCGAATGAGTGAATTCCAAAAAGTGTGTCATACCAGATAATTTCTCTATAAAGACTGGGATAAATTCATAAGGGCCTTTCCATAGAAAAAACATGTCATCTTGGTACCTAGTGTACCAAGTGATATGTTGTTGGTATAATTCATTTTGGAAAAGGCATTGATATTCCCACGTTGCTAGGACGCTATTGGTAAATGTGCATCCGCACGGTGAACCCATAGCTATCCCACTGGTTTGGAGATAGAAATTATCCTTAAAAATTAGAAAATTATTTTTAAGTATAATATCCAGCAATGTTTCCACCAAATACATGTTTTCCTTAGATGCCCCTTTACGGAGCATAAAATCTACTGTCCACTGAATACCTAACTCATGTGGGATAACAGTATATAAGTCTTTGATATCCACCGTGAGGAAAATAAAAGTGGGATCATAAGGAATTTTATTGATATTTTCTAAAAAGTTCCAAGAATCCTTGCAAATTTGCACTTCTTTTTTAAGTAATGGTTTGAGAATGCTGTCAACTAATTTCGCTGAAGCATATGTAACAGACCCCCTCCCATCCACTATTGGTCTGAAGGGAGGGTCCACTAAATTTTTGTGGATTTTCGGGGTCCCAAAAAGAGTTGGAATCCTAGGAGCTGGCATGATAAGATATTGTAATATATCATGATCTATAGTACCTTCTAAAAATAAATCATCCAAAAATTCCCTGATTTTTTTAGTTGCGATGTTCACCTCATTAATACTTGAAAGAATATAGGGACCTGTATTTAGGTATTCCAACATCTTATTTTCATACTCAAAATTGTCCATCATGATCAAACCCCCACCCTTATCAGGGGCCATAACGCGAATTTGGCATTCATTAAGCAACTGGATGAATGCCAATTCATTATTATTCACATTCAGTTTCTTCCGCCTGTTTCTCCCTGACAGAAAGTGTTGGCTATCTGCCATAGTTCTCAGATCTAACTCACACATTTTCTCAAAGAGATAGAGAGTGTTGCTGAGTGGAGGGTTAAAAATACTAGAAACCCTGTGAGTGCTAAGTAAAGATGGGGTGTTTCCTAGTAAAGATGTAAGATTTCATTTGCGGACATACAATTTTAAGTCCACAATGGTGTTCACAAGGTTGCATTTTCTGTCTGGAACAAAGGACAAACCTTTTGCAAAAAAATTAACAATACTTTCATCGATTGTTAAAACTGTATAATTATAGATTTTAAAGTCTCCATTTGAATTATACAAAATTATTGGCCTCTGTGTAACAGTCACTACATCATTAGGGGCAGTTGTATCATCAATCAACGTCTCCGCTGATTGCCCCTCTTCTTCCTCTGATTGCGTCCACGATAGTTGTTGTTCAATGACGCATTTCGTGTAGTATTGACCCTGTGAAAACCCTGATTACTCTCTTCCACAGGCACCCCCTCATCAGGAATCCGAGCGTTATTGTTGGCATTCTGGCCATTATAGTTGTTATTTGCCCCATTATTCCTTAACCGTTCACTTCTGCGAACTGATTGTGGTTCACTTTCACCCATGCCAACACTGGTGTTAACATTGCAATCAAAGTTCTCAATAATATTCTCTTCTATGGGTTCCTGTCTCCATGCTGCAACTTGACCCAATGGGGGTGGGGGGTAAGCTCTATGGTTTTGATAGTCAGACATGTCCCTATCTATCTTCCGTTTTTTGTTGCTGACCATTTTATTTATAGAGGTTTCAATGCTGGACAACACCCTCTGATAATCAAACCTGTATCTAACAAAATCCACATGTTGTTTTAAAATTGACTCAAGTTTGATCAGCTCCTCTTGCAAACCACACACTTCAATTGAATAAAATTTAATTAAGCATTCCATAAAATCCATCCCCTGCTTGTCAAACAAACAGAGAAGTTCTTTGTGGAACTCAGAGTTACTTATGATCCCAGCTGGAAAACGCCACTGGCGCAACCCCTTCGGGACAATGTGCTTGTTGATGCACTCACGTAAATAAGATGTCTCAAGTTTTTGATCAAAAACGTTAAGGTGATCTGAAAATAAACTCACCCTTTCATCCTGGAGTTCACTACTATTATTCCCTGGTGTAAAGAAGTCTTGAATCGCAAAAAGTGACGATAAACAAGGCATAGGAGGTTCATTTGGCAAACCATTTGCAGAGTTATTCCCCAACGGAAGAGCCGCATTCACTTGCTGACTGCCTCGAGGTTGTCGACCCAAGTCTGCAACTCCTTCACTGGGTGCCCTTGCCGGCAATATGTTTCCTCTTCCTGTTTGGGAAACACAAGCTAAAAGGTTAGGCACCGCTGTTGTTAGTGCCTGTACACTGTTGTTCCGACCGCTTGTCTCATATACTCGTTGAGACAAATTGTCCACTTTGGCCATAAGTAGATTAATTAAAATAGTTAAGTCATTTGACGATGTACTAGACCCGGAGGTTATGTTAAGTGTAGCAGGAAAGGATCCTACTTGCTGCTGCTGCTGTCCTTCGATTAAGGACGGAAATTCTTCGTTTTGAGAAGAGGGTAACTGGCTACCGTTTCTGTTCAGTCTGTTACCTTGCTCGGAGACTTCGTTGGCCCCAGACATCATGAACTAATGAAATAAAAGACCACAAGCAAAACTGAAAATAAAAAACGGCCACACGAGGAAAAGTCAAGCTTCAAGACTGAACAAATGTAAACCAGATAGCCGTTTATTCAATATTTTGTGAGCGCTTTCGGTAGGGAAAACTTCCCCACCTTCTTCAGACAAATGTTTTACAAAATTTTGATATTTTTTTCAACATTAACTATTTTAGTGTAGTTGTATATGTTATGGTACATAATTTTTTGAAAGATAGTTTATTTGAAGGTTTATTTATATATTTATATATTTGATATACACCAGTGAAATGGAGCTGGGGGTTATTTTTATAGTTTTCTCTTCAATATATCTTGCCTGCTTGCTGCTAATCTTTTGGGCTGGATACATTTTATGTAGTAAATATCTCAAATACATGTATACATTTTATGTATTTTATGTTTGTTAGAAGATTTTTAGAGCTATGTTAATTAATGATTTTATTGGTAATAATTAGTTGTGATGTCATAGTAATGTATAGTATTTAATTGTTTGAGATTTCATCAGACTTGTAAAACAATTGTCTGAAGAAGGTGGGGAAGTTTTCCCTACCGAAAGCGCTCACAAAATATTGAATAAACGGCTATCTGGTTTACATTTGTTCAGTCTTGAAGCTTGACTTTTCCTCGTGTGGCCATTTTTTATTTTCAGTTTTGCTTGTGGTCTTTTATTTCATTAGCTAAGAGGGTTAGTTAATACTTCAAAGGCTAAATTTGAAGAAAAAATAGCTTGTCAGGCAAAGGACAGCCATAATGCTTTCTACAGTTATGTCCATAATCTCAAGGGAAATACACAACAATGCCCATAATGTATTGTAAATGGCATCACCCACATTGAACCAGAAGCCACTCCCAACCTTTTGGCTGACAGGTTCAGCTCAAATTGCTCCCCCTACTCCCTGATAGTCCAAACGGAAGATAGCATACCACAATTCCATCAACCATTACTAGGGAACAGGTCATCAATGCACTTTCCAAGGTCAGAAACCCTGCATTGATGGGCCCCGATAATATCTTGGGATGATTAATAAATAGCATGAAACATGACCTCTTTGGTCCACTTGAATCACTTTTCAACTGGAGCCTTCAGTCAGGTTTTCTGCTCAAGGAATGGAAGATGGCTACAGTCATTCTCCTGCACAAAGGATATCCAACCACTTATCCAGGGAACTACAGGCCCATAAGTCTTACCAGATTCATACGTAAGACCATAGAAAGAGTCACAATGGAAATGATAAATGAGGACATAGGTAACTTGCAAACACTGAATCCATCACAGTTCAGCTTTGTTAAAGGAAGGTCATGCCTATTCAATCTGGTGGACTTTTTTGAAAGGGTTGCCAAAGCATTAGATGAAGGTAAGTCTGTGCACATAGCTTACCTCGAACTGGCCAAGGCTTTTGATATAATTAATACCTCACTCAGGCATTATAGATAAGCTCAATAATTTAGGTATAAACCATTTTAGCACCCGCTGGATAGCCAACTGACTCACTGATAGGACTCAGGAGGTCAAAATAGATGAGACCACCTCCACCAAGAGATCAGTCACTAATGGAGCCCCCCAGGGCTTGATACAGGGTCTTCTCTTTTTTGGCATCTATTTCTCTGAAATGAAAGCAAATATTGAAGGTTTATTGCTGACTAAGTTTGCAGATGATTGCAAGCTGGTGGTTATTATTGACTCCCTTACAGACACTAGCATTTTTCAGGAAGGTGTATCTCTGACTGACATAAAGCCATGGCCTGAAACTCAGTTCTAAGAAATGCATAGTTGTACCCTTTGGGAAGTCAACCATCCCAGATAATTACCATATTGACAGTATGCCCCTAAGGGTCGACCCAGTGGCCAGAGATCTAGGTACGCACATAGACAGCAACCTTACCTTGCACCATCATGTGGCCACAGTGGTGAGGAAATCTTTTTATGTCATGCAACTTATAAGTAAGGGCATGGCATCTAGGTCCAAAGAGGTCATTATCCCATGGTATTCAGCCCTTATCAGACCAATCACAGACTACAGTGCTCCCTTTGGTATGTACTTGACCAGACATATGCAGCAATTAAAGCAAACTCAGAGGTTCCTTACAAAAAGAATACAAGGCATAACAAACCTGCATTATGCAGAGAATCTTAAACCCCTTTCCTCTACTCAGTCTCCTACAGATCGCTGAAGGGTGATCTATGCCTGGCTTCCAAGGCATCTGCAAACCCACACATATGAATCTCTTATACATTCATAAATCAAAGAGTACCAGAAATCCAAGCTCTAGGGACCTGAATTTTGTCTATGACCAAACAAAAGATTCTATTGAGACAGATATGTGTCGCAGAGACTGCCCCTCCTATGGAATAAAAGCTTCCCATCCATGTGAAGCTGAGTTTGTCTATTACCCATTTTAGTAGAAAATAGCAAAACAAGTGTATAAAGGCCAGTCCAGAAAAACAAAATGCAAACAGCAGAAAAAACAAAGAACCAGCCAACACAGCTGAATGCAATAAAATTCATTTAATCCAATAAAAATGGTAAGCGCTTTTGCATTCAAAACGTAAATATTACCAAGAATGAAAATGGCCATATTATGACCAAACTATTGCAAGCTGTGTAGGAAAAATAACATATTGCATAGATCTGGTATGCATTCTACATTTATAAATAAAAATATTATGAAAGGACAGTTCTTAAGGGCTTTTAGGTTAAACAAGAATGAAGCTGTACTCAACATGGCTTTTAATACTTTGAGTAATGAATTTCTGGCAAGAGGTTATAGTAGGAAAGATGTAAGTAATGCTAACTGTGAGTTAGACCAAACGAGAAAGAATAGAGTGAAGCCTTATTTTTTTTTTTTCAAAAACATTTTTTATTTTGTTTTCATTACAAAATATGCAAATGTACATATAACAACTACAATAAAACCATAACAAAACTATTTACAATATTTAGATTTATCCATGATAAACGATCATTTTATCCATGAGAAGTTATCAGTATTTGTTCAAAAGGTTTTCCAATTTTTGCCATACTATTTTTATGAGTAATGTTATGAGTTCTATAACAAATGGTTTGCAGTTCTTTTTTTACAAACAACTTTTGCTAAATTAATAAATTCTTTAAACATCAAATCTTGTTTACTTTTCCAGTTAAAAGTAATAACTTTACTGGCAATTACAAGAACTTACCAGAGTAACTGAATCTGAGATTTAGATATTACATTAGGTATAGGAACATTGAATAGTATTAGTGAGTTAGAAATATGACAGTTATCAGACCATAAAGCCTTTAAAAATGTCTGAAGTCTTTCCAGTATTGAACAAGATTTCTACATTCAATGAACATGTGAATCCAGTTGGCCTGTAGTAATTCATCACATTTCTAATGTTTACTTGCACTGTTTTTGAGTATAAGATTTATTTTATGTGGAGTATATAAACTCTTATTCATAAATTTCCATGTATACAGTCTCCAGTATAATGAAGAATAGGTACCATACATAGATTTCAATAACAGTTTTTTTGATTCATCAGATATTTGTTCTCCATTAATCTTTACATAGTAACTCCAAAAATCTGAGTCAAACTTTAGAGTGTCTTCTCTTAGTATCTTATAGATAAGTGAGATACTTAATTTTTGATTATCTATCTTTTCAAGACACATAATAAAAAGCTGAATCAAACTAGGTATAGATTCAGTCTCTAGGTTGACTGATGCTCTCATTTTGTTTTCTATAAACTGCCATAATGAGTGTATAAACAACCAACTGTCTTGACTGTTATCAAAACTACATAGAAGAGAGTTTAGTGATTTAATACTCTTATTTTCAATAAACTGATGCCAGAATATCAAGTTATTTTCCTTTAATGTTTGCACCGCATTGATGTTGAAAGAATCTAGCAATCAGGGGAATATGCTATAGGGAATATAAGAAATAGGAATTGTTTAATGTTGTAATTACAATTATATTTTTAAAGTTATTAAATATTTGATTAATGCCATAAGAAAAAATGATCAAACTTCTTATTTAATAAACAAAATTCATGTAAAAGCCAATGAAATTTACTTATTCTGTATTGTTCCTTAAATTGATTTTCTGTAGTTCTGACATCAGTTATATGAATCTCATGTATTATTTTCCAGTCAGATATATAGGTAGGTGAGATCCAATGTCTGAGATAGCTTAGAGGTAAATCACTTTGGCTATGGTGTACATGGTCCTGGGTTCGAGCCTAGCAGTGGCTGGTTATTTTACTCCCTATGCTGTGGAACAAAATCCCGGTACATGTGAGGCAGAGCACCTCGCTGGCTTTGTTCAAGAGAAATCTTGACCAATGGATGGGAGATCGCAGATATACCCCAGGGATTATCTCAGTGTCACTGCTTGACAGAGGCACAGCAAAATAATGGGCATAGTATCCTCCAAACTAAAGGGGTGGCGAAAGCCACAAAACTCTGGGCTAGGCTTATAAATGCCCTTGGGCAGATAGCCTAGTATGAACCTATGAACCTATGTAATATTACATTAATTATAACTGATTTGGAATAAAGATCTAAGCTAGGGAATGCTATCCCATTACTGTTTCAAGCTCTAATGTGCCATTTATATGCAATCCTAGGCTTTAAGGGGAACCATAAAATTTTAAGTAGCATGAAATCTAATTTTTTAAATAACTTTTTGGGAGGGGGTAGTATCCTTGACTGTATGTAAAACTAAATTTTAGGTAAAATTATCATTTTAATTAAAGAGAGCCTCTCCTTCATTGTGAAGAACATTTTTATTCCATCTTTTGATTAGTTCACTAATGGTGGTTATTAAATTATTGTAGTTTAGTTTAACAGACTCTTTCCATTTACTCTTTATACGGACACCCAAATATTCTAACACATCATTCTCCCAATTAAATATGATATTCTCTCTTAGGTTTTTGTTGATCTTTTTGTTAATTTGTAATGTTTTGGATTTATTATGATTAAATTTAAGCCCTGAAATTCTTTCAAACTTGCTTAAGGTATTTATAACATCATGCAAAGAACCATCACTATCACCCAACATTAACAACATATCATCAGTAAATAATTGCATTTTAGGACAACAACCTTTATTAACTTGAAAGCCTTTTTATATTTTGCTTGTTTCTGATATATGTAGCAAATGGTTCTGCTGAAAGAACAAACAATAATGGTGACAAAGGACAACCTTGTCTAGCTCCCTTGATGATTTCTAGTGGTGAGGATAGACATGATCTGATTTTCACATAAGCTTGTGCCCCACTATAAATTTTCATTAATAAGTTGAAAAAATCTGAGGAAAATTCAAAATCAATCAGAATTCTTTGTATAGAAGATCAACTAATAGAATCAAAAGCCTTTTCTATGTTTAGACTGATAATAGTTGTTTTTTGTATTTGCATGCTATGTCTATTAATGGTAGTAATTTAATAATGTTATCTTGCACTTTTCTATGAAGAATGAACCATGTCTAATCATTATGCATTAGATTAGGTAATAGTTTCTTTATCCTATTAGCTAATATTGTCATGAAATTTTTATAATCAGTGTTTAGTAATGAAATTGGCCTATATGAATCACAAGATTTGGGGTGCTTACCTTGTTTTAAAATGGGGAGATAACTGAATATTTCCACGATGGGGGTGTTATACATTTTTGCTTAACCATAGTAAAGGTGCTCATTGTTTTCTTTATTATATATTCAGGAAAAATCTTATATAGTTCAGGAATTATTCCATCCAGACCTGGAGCTTTATTATCTTTTACATTTTTATTTGCTCTTTCACGTCTGGTAGTTTGTTTATTTAATATGTTATTTTGTTGCATTCACACCTTAGTAGTTATATTTTATTACATTATCTGTCTTCAAAAGTGGTGTGTTATTATTTATATCTTTATAGTAGTTTTTGAACACTTCTAATATGCCCATTAAGTTAGATGCACTCTTAAATGAACCATCACTTTTATATTTAATCTCATTAATAAGATTTTGATTGTTTTTTTTTTTATCTTACCACTATTTTATGTAGATATTTAGAATTTATAGCATAAGTTTGTAATTTAAATTTTTCCAGGTTTATGACTAACTTATGATTCAGAATTTTTAAGTATTTTTGATTTAACTTAGTAATTTCGTTATGTGCTACTTTATTATTTGGTTTTGTGTCCATTTTATCTTGTCTATGTTTTTTTGTAAGTCTAAAAGTTCTTTGCCCCACTCTCTCTCCTTTTTTAACGTACCAATATTTTATTCTACTATATATATATATATATATATATATATATATATATATCTACACAAACTTTAAAGGTGTCCCATAGTATAGTATCAGTCACTTCACCATTATCATTTGTTTCTATAAACATGTCTATTTCTTTCATTATCCATCCCCTAAAGTCTTTTAACTTAGTTATGTAAGCAGGAATTCTCTGTAGAAATCTTAAATCATCTGTATGCGTAGTTAATTTAAAGTTTATAGCATTATGGTCTGAAAGTGGACACGTCATTATAGATACGTCACTTATCTTTGAGTATATATTATTTGATACAAAGACCTTATCTATGTTTATTTGTGTACCAAACTGATATGAATAGTGAGTATAGAATAAGGAATAATGTCCTCTTAGATCATGTATATCTTTAAGGTTCATCAGGTTTGTAAAGTCATTTAACGTCTTGGCTTGAGATGTTAGTTTTATTTTACCATTTTTAGAGGTATCATTGCCTGATAATAGGCAGTTAAAATCACCTGTTGCTATAATTTCCCCTTTTGCATTTAAAGGAATCAGGTCCAGATATTTGTCAACATATTTAGTACTTAGTCCTGGTATCCAGTATGTATTAAGTACTTCTTATTGATTTCCAAAATAACCATGCTTAGCATCCCATCTTTATCTGTCTATAATTCTTGACATAATATAAGTATTTTTCCATAGAATAAGAGGGCCCCTTCTCTTAGTCCTAAAACATGAATCCGCCAGAATGGTATAGTCATTAAATGAGTATTTTTGTAGGTCATTTTTTAATAGATGGGTTTCCTGTAAAAAGATGATCTGAGCTTTATGTATTTTGATATATTTAAGGAAACCAACTATTTTGACATTATTGTTCAAACCATTAATATTTAATGATAAATGTTTATAAGCCATTGACCATAATGTGTATGTTGTTACTTACTGAAAGACCTTTCTTCAGTGTTGACTTGAAATCTACAGAAAACTTACTTATCATGAATGTCTAATGTATTAAGCACTACTTTCAAAAACCCCAAACTATTTACAAACACATACATGAAACATAAAGTTTCTGGTTTAGTTAAAAACTTAACTAAACCATCCATCCACCACCTCTCCAACACTAAAAGACACAAATTATCCATCTCTGCTTAGAATACAGTATAAAAACAAAAAGGAAAAACATTATGAAAGCAACTAAAGAAATCTGAGTCCATGAAATATGCATTAAAATGAGAGTGTCCAATATAACTGAAGCTATATGACTGTCGCATATAATAGCACCTCTGATAAGTAGTTATGTCAGAAATGCACATCAGATCAAAGTATGTATAAATAGCTGAAGGTTAAGAAGATTGTCAATATTTCCAAGACTTTCCAAGAAACATCAGATGTTTTAACCATTTTGTCAGTCACCTATCTAACATTTTTCATGTAAGGCTCTGTTGGAAAAAAAAAAAAAAAAATATATATATATATATATATATATATATATATATATATATATATATATATATATATACACACACACACATATATATATATATATATATATATATATATATATATATAACATATTACAAAAAAAGCCCCACAACCCTCTGTTTAGTTACTAAAGGTTTAGTTATGCAGCATAATTCAGATGTTAATATGCATAATGAGTTTTGTAATGCAACTCCTAGTTCATTTGGTGCCATTTAGTTACTAAAAGTGTCACTGAATCTGCAGAATGTATGCATCTATAAAAGAACATAAGGCATTTTAAAAGGAATTCAACACTTTTATCAGAACTAATTATTTACCATTTAAAGTATCTAAGTGAAGGATAACAGAATTTCAAGAGACAAGAATTCTAAATACAGCCATTTAACAAGCTCAAAAGGTCAAGTGATGTCATCATTGTTGTTTCCTCAAGCTGCAGCTTTATAAACTTGTTAAAAAGTAAATAGGTTCATGCACAGCAGAGGATGTCTCTAGGGAGGAAAAAAGCATTTTCGGCAGGAAATCAAATCTTGAAGCTTTTAGAGATTACAGAAAGCAAAAAAAAAAAAAAAAAAACAGTCAAGCAAGGTTGTCATTGGATGTCATGAATCTCCACAATGGGAACAGTCACACAGACCACCAGTTTCCTCACAAAACATCAACATCGTGAAAAAATTAACCCTTTCATATAAAAACAGCTATTTAGAAGTAAAAACAGCTGCCTCAAATCAGAAATAATTTTATAACATTTCATCCATTTACCCACCAATTAACCAGACCAGAGGAAAAAAGAACCTAATCTATCTATCTATCTATATATATATATATATATATATATATATATGTATATATATATGTATATATATATATATATATATATATATATATATATATATATATATATATATATATATATATATATATATATATATATATATATCTTATATTTAGCCATCTATAAAACACCATTAATGTACTGTATTAATGTTTATATATGTCTAAACAAAGAGTCTAAAACATATAGTAAGAAACACTAATCAGAAACGTATTGTTACCCTACCACTGACCCACTAGAAAAAATGCACTTTGGTATTAAGTCAAATTATACTATTACTGAAGAATTAGAAGACATATATCATCTGTAGTTATGTAAAAGGGAAATGTATGTAAAGTACTTATAGTGGGGAAAAGAGAGCAAAGGAACATTAGCAACAAAAAGGAAAAGAAAGAAAGAAGAGAGAGAGAGAGAAAGAGAGAGAATGTTATTTAAATACTTAGTATTATATGTAATTAGAAGAAGTAGACATAGAAAGGAAAAGAGAAAGTTAATAATAAAGATGATTCACATTACCTTACAGTATAGAGATTTTCCAGAATCAAATGTATTATGATTCATAAAACAAAGCGTTTAGACTTAGAAGGAATTTATTCATTTGTACTTTAGTTTCTTAGTTTTGTTTGCTCCTTCCTTCACAGACCATCCATTTATTGTTGCCTGTCTCTTCAAAGTCTGGGATGACCATTCCATTTATTCTATGTCTGACAGTATTTTCTTCTTTTGGATAAATTCTACTGCTTCTTGTAGGGAATCAAAGATCTTCACTCGTTCTGGCAAGGTGATTTTTATTCTTGCAGGAAAAATAATTTGAGCTTTAATATTGTCTTTTTTCAAGGACATTAGAGGAACACACACCTTTCTTCTGTATGTGACTGTAGAGGTGTAGTCATTGTCAAAAATGGATAACTTGTTCACCCATCTTGATAGGGGAATTAGTCCAAGCTGATTTCAGCACTAAGTCCTTGTCTTGTGAGGAAAGAAATCTAACTATTATAGACCTGGGGTTGCTCATGTTTTTAGTGACAGTTCTTGGATGTTTGTTATTATAAGATGTAGTTCTTTGTTCTTTGTTCACTGCACTCTCCTGGTGTGGGTTCCTCATGTTGCTCATGTTTTTCGTGACAGTTCTTGGATGTTTGTTATTATAAGATGTAATTCTTTGTTCGCTGCACTCTCCTGGTGTGGGTTCTTCACGCTGCTCATGTTTTTAATGACAGTTCTTGGATGTTTGTTATTATAAGATGTAGTTCTTTGTTCGCTGCACTCTCCTGGTGTAGGTTCTTCATGTTGCTCATGTTTTTAGTGACAGTTCTTGGATGTTTGTTATTATAAGATGTAGTTCTTTGTTCGCTGCATTCTCCTGGTGTGGGTTCTTCATGCTGCTCATGTTTTTAGTGACAGTTCTTGGATGTTTGTTATTATAAGATGTAGTTCTTTGTTCGCTGCACTCTACTGGTGTGGGTTCT
>NC_056750.1:65355458-65376445 GCF_019279795.1 Protopterus annectens | reverse complement strand
TAGACTAGAGTGTATAAACTTGCAGGCTGTGCAATTCCTGCATTTAAAAGTATCATGTCTCTCTGACTGTAAAGCCTTGTTAAAAGTAGAAGTATTGTAGTACAGATGTCTTTTCAAGGATCTGTTTTTTTTAAAAGAAAAGTGTGGAACAGTATCTATGGCATTTCTTAATTCATCTACAGTATCCAAAATGCCCCAGTTCCTTTTGACAATATCACATATACTACTAACATCAAAAGAATATGTGAAAGGAAACCTAATCAGTCCTGTCCTTTGTTCTGTAGCTATGGCTTCAGTGTTAGGTGCAGGAGCGTAATAACGCCTACATTTGCCCCTTCTCTCCTTATATGCATCAGTAATACAACTGTCAATATCCTTTTCCTTGTAGCCTCTATCTAGAAAATCCATTTTCAAGTTCTCCAGGGCCTTGGCAAGCTGGTTGTCATTATTATGGAGTCTCATGACCCTGTACACCTGCCCATTAACATTTCAGGTAACATGCCTAGGATGCATGCTATCTCTATGGAGCAGATTATTCTTTCTTATGGGTTTCCTATAAATACTAGTTACTAGGCTAGTCAAATCAGTTTTGTTCACCTTAACATCAAGAAATTCAATTTCATCAAAAGAATATTTAAAAGTAAATATTAAAAAATCTGTAGACTGATGTAGGAACTCTATAAACAGCGTGAGACTCTCAACTGACTCCCTCCACAACAAAAAAATATCATCAACAAATCTTACGATATCGTAAGATATGTTCAGAGAAGCCCTCAGCTTGAAATAATGTCTCTCTCCCATTGTACCAACACAAGGCTGGCGTAGCTGTTGGCACAAGCTGTGCCCATTGCCACACCAATCCTTGGTTTGGTGTACATGTGCATCATACTGTGCTGTTAATCAGTAATTGGTAACACCTCCTGGTGTACACACAACCCTCTGAAATGGGATTAGTGCAAACAAACCCTGTAACATCAGCAGCTGTTCCATTGTATAACAGCAACTATTTCACATAGGTCCATGTTAGTGTGTCTCCGACAAGGTATGTTAAGCCTTCTGCAGATAATGTACAGTGAGTGAATGATTTGTGATGTTATTACAGTTTGTATTGTAATTTGATTGGGTGTGGGGGTGATGTTGGTGGGTGTACATAGTAGCTCCAGGTGTGTAGGAACTGCTTTTATACATAATCAATATGTGCATGAGGGTTCCTTCCCTATTTGAACACCTATCCTTTAGTGGACTAATACTATGGTAATTGCAGGCTGATTCATTAAGGCACTGTTAATTGGTTCCTGTATAGCATGCAGGTGATGTTGGTCTATGAATCCTTTTGGCAATACATTGGAATGTAATAAGGTGTTGCTAGAGGAAAGCTGTGTATTTCTCTCATAGGTATTTGCAGTCATTGGAGTTGTGTTGGTGACTGACCCTCTTTGGCTAGGGTTGCCACCTTTTCATATGGCCATAGTGGGACATTTTCAGGACACACATCAGATTTTACAGGTGGATACAAACCCATGGTCAGTACAAGGGATAGAACTTTCCTTTTTTGCCTAAATATAAGCTTATTCTTGCATCAGTTTAGTTGCTTATCCTGTTTCTTGTAACATGTAGGTATTTTAGATACAGAAAGAACTATTGCATGCAACTATTACATTACATATGGGACATAATTATGTCCTATAATCTCAGGACATTTGCCACATTTAATATTTTTTGGTCAGGACACAACCGCCTAAAGAGGGACTGTCCCTCGCAAAGTGGGACAGGTGGTAACCCTATCATTGGCTCATGTCCATAGCACATATTTGCAATAGTGTATAGGCATATACTCTTCATATGCTTTTTTCATAAAGTTTGGTCATGGCAGAATGTGTGATTGCTATAGTCCATGTTATACTCATATATGAACACTTCAACTGCTGTATATGGGATACCTATGGAATCCCAAAACCACACAATTCCGATGCCCACAGTACTGAGCCCAAACTCCCATACGCCACATTACCGACAGCGACAGTAACTCGTGAAAGTAACGCAAACATGGAACACACACACACACACACACGCACACACAGACACATTGCTACCCACCACATCCAAACAAACCATCCTACACTACGTATGAGCAGGTGAGCAAGCCCCTACACCCCCACATGTGGGTGTCTGTGCCCCCCACACACCCCTTACTTTAATATTCTACCTCCTAGATTGCACAAACAGACGCACAAAGCAAATCCACACCCACACATTACAGTTCCCAAGGAACACACACCACACTCAGAACACACACTTACATGCACTACAGCCCTCAGAAACACATTTACACACAGTAACCTACCTGAACCGCAGCACCAGAAGCACTGGCTAAATGTCCCTTAACATTGGGATTTTAAACCTTGCACTTCTGGTGTTTCGGTACTGTGGTCTTTCAGACTTTAAGCCTCATGATTACGCACGTTGGTATCTCAAGCAGTCAGTATGTGGTAGGTATCTCATTTATATGTACCTCCATGGTTATGTAGATGTTGTTAACCTATCTATATATCTACATATATATGTATATCCCCATATATCAACATATATATCTCTCTATATATATATGTTGATTTATATATATATATATATATATATATATATATATATATATATATATATATATATATATATATATGTACACCTTTCATTGGGTACATGCTGGTTTGTCCTATTTCCACACATTCCTTTTGTGTTTTAACCTGTCAGTATACACAAACTGCCACTGGTACATCTCAGGTAGCTTAGTGGAAGGTTATTGTGAAGATTGTGTACATGGTTGCGTGTTCTAATCCTGGCAGTGGTAATTTTACCTCTCAGAGCAGGCACTGGAAGTGCAAGGGTGATTAACGCACATTTCAGTGGTTGTGTGTTCGAAGTGTTTATTATTCTGTGGAATACTACCTATATATGCAAGGTGTGGGTAAGGTACACTATGTAACATGTAAATCATCTGAGAAGATTCCTGTCACGGATACTCCCCATTATTTGGAACTACATCCCTGATTACATTATACGAAACCCCTCACTAACACTCCAGGGAATCCTTGCAGAGTGGGTGGGAACAGTGGATACACCCCAGGGATCCTGCAATTGTCTCTGCTCCACAAAGGGACAGTTAGTTAATCAATGGGGTGGAGACAGCAGACACTTTTTGGCTATGCTTATGAGTGGCCTTGGGCAGTTAGGCATGTACCTACCTATGTATCTATGAACCTATACATACAGTATGGACACATGCTGATAGCTTAATTTACTGTTCAGTTATTGACTTACCTTGTGACAATGGCAGTTGTGTGTACAATAGTTGAAGGCTACCTATGTAGGATGCACACAGTAGGCCACTTATACATGATAATTTACAGGTGGTCATCTGTGTGTGCCATCCATGTTTGCTGTGTGTGCAGGTGGAGAAGGGTGTCAGTCCATAAGTGCCTACACTGTCAGTGTGTGTGCTATACATTCCCTCTTTGCCAAGGCATGGGCATACTGGGCACGCCTCCATCTGCCTACTGGGGCTGGCACAGGGTGTTCATGGTCTGAGTCCCTCTGTGCCTGTGGGGCCCTTTGCAATGGTAGTGGGCTGTGAGGGCCTTCACCATTCTGTCCCTGCTGCAGCTATTTCCACAGCATCATATTGTGTAGCATGGCACATACTATGAAGATGTGGGCACACGTGCCTGGAGAGTACTGTAAGGCTCCACCAGATATGTCCAAGCACCTGAACCGTGATTTCAGCATCCCAAACATGCACTCTTTGATGATTCTGGTTTCTGCGTGTGCCTCATTATGGCGTTCTTGCATGGCTGTGTGTGCATTTCTGATGGGAGTCATCATCCACGGTTCCAGTGCATAGCCAGCATCCCCCACCAGGTGGCCATATGGGATGTCCTCCCTGGCAAATACCTGATACAGCTGTGAGGTATGCCAGATGTGGGAGTTGTGATAGCTTCCAAGGCTGCCAGCACACACATCCATGGTAATGTCCTGGACATTGCACATGACCTGGCAGTTGATGGAGGGGTATCCCTTGTGGTTTATGTAGCGCCTACCCTGCTCACTGGGTGGTGTCTTGATGTGCATGTGCGTGCAGTCTATTTTACCCAGTACCTCTGGGTAGTCTGCCACACAGTGGAAGAGATGCATATTGCTGGCCAACTCCTCCTGCGTTCGGGGGAAGTATATGTGCTCATTGGCATGTGTGGCATCCAGGAACTGTTGCAGTACCCTGGATACTGATGCCTGTGAGATCCCCATGATATCCCCAGTTGGCCTTTGAAAGGTACCTGTGGCTAGTATTCTCAAGCTTACACATACCTTTGTGTCCACTGGGATGGGTTCCCCTCTGTTACTTCTGGCTCTGAGGCGTGGCCTGCACAGCTCAACAAGTTGCTGTATGGTGTCCCTGTCTACCCTGTAATGCTCTACTATCTCCAGATCATGTAGCCCCTGGTAGGTTACCCTGGGTCTGAACACTGTTCTCCTCCTCTGGTGCCTGAGATGGTTGTCAGCATCATCTTCCACACCACCGTCAGTCTCCAACACATACTGGCAAATCAAAGCTACGGCAGCCCCTAACATGTACATATTAAAAGTTCCCCATCTGTATACACCAATGGTGCATAGTGTCTGGGAAGACACAAGTGTGTGTGTGGGGCTTTCACACCTTATACTATTGTGCAATGGATGATGCTGGTGTAATTGGGTGTGTATGTGCAATTCCAGCTGCAGGGTGTCTTAGTTATGGGTTTTACAGCAGGTACTGCTATTGTGGGGCCTTTGGTCTTGACTTACACTTGGCTGCCATGATTCATCTATTGCCCTTTACTAAACCTTTCAACCCGATTCCCCTCCCATTGTCAGGCATGCATCCAACTGCCTGCTTTCTTGTTTTATACTTTCACAACCCAGGATTGTGTTGGGAGATGTGTTATGTAGCTGATCTACTGCAAGTTTGCTTTGTTCTGCTGTGACAGTTCTCTTTTCTTAGCAGTACGGCACCTCCCCTTTCCTGTTCTGCAGGTAGCTGCTAGCAGCCTTGTTAGATGATGCCAATGGCCCACTGTGAGCTCCTAGATGTTAATTACTCATTTGTACTCCAGTTATCATGCTGCAGCATTTCCTTATTGTCTTCCCATATCCTTCCTGTTTCAGCTATGGTGCGTGCCACGCACAGCCGTTTACTGGGTTTCGGGCGTGTTTTCATCCACATTCACATGCACTTTCAGTTACCTTGCGTGCTCTCAGCTAAGCAAAACTATGGCTATTTCCACACCCCTATCCTGTGGCTTAGCTTAGCAACAGGCAACCCGGATTAGCAATGCTCCAGTGTGCTTACAGCTACAGTGGCGCACCCCTCTCTTGATGTCATGTTTACCTCCAGGCCACACCTCAGTGTTGTACCACTACACTGTGTGGTACATCCTTACGCCAGCGGGGAGTTTGCGATTCAGTATTACTTGACTCATTTACATGGCATTGACTACTAATTCCTAGTTACCATGCAGAACACTGTCACAGACCCTTAGCAACCCTTGCACCATGGTTGTGGTGTAGCATGCGTGCCATTGACTATTATGGAGAATTCATGAATTGTGTTACATTTCAGTTTTATGACATCTAAATATATTTTCATTGTGATCCCGTTTGCGCACCGATGCACTGCTATTTTACTTTGTGTTAGTGTTGCCATGACATTAAATGTTATTTTTTATGTGTTGGGCATGTTTTTTTATGCCATTGGCTATATATTTAGCCATTGGCATATATTAACATTATAATACGTAAGTTTGGTCCGCTTTAATGGCTCCAATTTTATGTTTGAAAAAATATAAACCGTTTTTTGGTTTACATTTCTTCATGGTTACGCTACGCCTGCACCACTTCATGAATTGCTATATACCTTCATTTGCATGCTACACTGCTGTGCATGGGGTAATTAGCATACATGCGCCAGGAGCTGCGCAGCTCTGGTGTATGCTGGTAGTGCACATGGAAACAGCTTGTACCTGAATCGCTCGGTGGCCATATTTGGTGTTAGATCGCCGGCGCTACTCCGGCGCCTGGCGCAAGCTTCATGAATCCCGGGGGTGGTTTATGTCCTATCTTTGGGAAATTAATATGTCCCCTTGTTGTCTGTAGTTGCCTCTGGCATGAGCACTCTTTTACCATGAAACCATCTTTAAGGTGGCTAGAAATCATTTGCAGAAGGTAGTTGGTGTGAAAGGCAATTGACAGACATTTGTTAAACAGTGCACCTCGTAAGTTAATCTCTGAAAAATAATTAACCACTTGGTTCTGTTATAAAGAGTTCAGGAAAAATGTCAGTTTTTTTGTGAAGTTGATTTGATTGCTTGTTTATTTGAACACTTTCTTGCTTGCTTGTTTGTTTGCATTCATTTAGATATGTTTAATCAGGAGGAGAGGAAGCACTGAGATAGTGTTATGAGAATGTTATTTATTTATTTATTTATTTGACTTTGTTAGCAAGAGTATTTTAATTTATTTATTTAACATTTGTTTACTGGGAAGGTCCAACTTAGAACAAAGCCATTTTCAGTGGAGGCCCGGGGAGAAACACTCCAGGCGCATGTCTTTGTAATATGGGAAGAAACAAGAGTACCTGGAGAAAACCCACACGAATGCAAGGAGGAAATGCTGACTCCAAACAGAAGGCCCTCCAGCTGAAAATCAAACTGGAGAAACTCTTGCTGTGAGGTGACAATGTTAACTGCTGCACTTGAATTTGGAACTGGCCCCAGTAGACCATTTCCAAACTCATACTGGGAGTACAATCTAAATATTAAGAATAAACCAAATAACTGCATCAGGCAACACTCAAAAAACTGAATAGAGGGGGTGTGGCCAAGATGCAAGTCTGATAGCAGCAGAAATCCATAGCTCTGCTTAGATTTTAATATTCTGACAGGAAATATACTTTAATTGTTAGAAAAATCTAACTAAAAGTATACTAAAAGATAGATTATCATAGACTATTATTTTCTAAAAATTAATCCATAGTCAAGAGAATGTTTTAATTATTCCTGTCAAGGAGTTTTCTACTGTAGATCTCAACATGAGCAACTCGAAGAACCCACACCGGGAGACTGCAGTGAGGAAAGAATTACATCTTATAATAACAAACATCCAAGAACTGTCACTAAAAACATGAGCAACTCGAAGAACCCACACCAGGAGAGTGCAGCGAACAAAGGATTACATCTTATAATAACAAACATCCAAGAACTGTCACTAAAAACATGAGCAACATGAAGAACCCACACCAGGAGAGTGCAGCGAACAAAGAACTACATCTTATAATAACAAACATCCAAGAACTGTCACTAAAAACATGAGCAACTCGAAAAACCCACACCAGGAGAGTGCAGTGGAGAAAGAACTACAGCTTATTATAACAAACATCCAAGAACTGTCACTGAAAACATGAGCAACTTGAAAAACCCACACCAGGAGAGTGCAGCGAACAAAGAACTACATCTTATAATAACAAACATCCAAGAACTGTCACTAAAAACATGAGCAACTCGAAGAACCCACACCAGGAGAGTGCAGCGAACAAAGAACTACATCTTATAATAACAAACATCCAAGAACTGTCACTAAAAACATGAGCAACCCGAAGAACCCACACCAGGAGAGTGCAGCGAACAAAGAACTACATCTTATAATAACAAACAACCAAGAACTGTCACTAAAAACATGAGCAACATGAAAAACCCACACCAGGAGAGTGCAGCGAACAAAGAATGATATCTTATAATAACAAACATCCAAGTATTGTCAGTAAAAACATGAGCAACTCGAAAAACCCACACCAGGAGAGTGCAGTGGAGAAAGAACTACAGCTTATTATAACAAACATCCAAGAACTGTCACTAAAAACATGAGCAACTCGAAGAACCCACACCAGGAGAGTGCAGTGAGGAAAGAATTACATCTTATAATAACAAACATCCAAGAACTGTCACTGAAAACATGAGCAACATGAAAAACCCACACCTGGAGAGTGCAGTGAGGAAAAAACGACATCATATAATAATAAACATCCAAGAACTGTCACGACAAATGGACACATTTGTAAACAAAATGGATATTATAAAACAGGAATGCAGTACACAACTGGAACTTCTAAATGGAATAGTAAAAAAAAAACAATCTGAACAGATTCTTGCCTTAGAGGAAACAGAAACTGACCTGAATTCTAGAGTGATAGAAAATGAACATCACAATGAATTTCTTATGAAACAAAACACCAGGCAGATTGAGAAACTGGAAGACCTTGAATGTAGATCAAGGAGGAATAACATAAGAATATATGGAATTCCTGATAAAGAAGAGGGTGCTAACATGATTCATTTCCTCAATAAGTGGTTTTCAGCAATACTAAACATGCCTGAATCCCTCACTTTTGGAATTGAGAGGGCTCATCGGTCCCTGGCAAATCCAGCTTCATCTCTGAGTTCATCTAACCCCAGGTCTATAATAGTTAGATTTCTTTCCTCGTAAGACAAGCTCCCAGATTCACAAAAGCTTGCACAGAGTGCAAGACTGGTGCAGGAGCCCACACAGGCAATATATCTGCCGTGCGATCCAGGAACAGCCAGCAGGGGGGTTGCTGAGCACACCTGCACTAATCTTGCACGGACTAAGCCCTGGTATGCAAATCACCCCATTTGCAGGTGAAGTTCATGCAAATGAGGTGATTTTGCAATCCAGGAAGCTTGCAACAGTCTGTGTAAGACTAGTGCTATCTGCAGAAATGTACTCGGTTAGTAACCGAGTACATTTCTGCAAAATCCAAAGCGGAGCTATGACAGCTCCAAATAAAGGCTGCATTTCAGTGGGGAAGCATGTCAATGACCAAGTATAAGGCCATTGGCGCTGCAAACAATACAAAAAAAAAATCAACTTTTATTTTTTTTCGCTGATCTCAGCTGTTTAAGCATAGGGTAGCAGCGTGCAAACAGGATCGGGGAAAATAAGAAAATAAACCTAAAATAAGCATTCTAACTAAAATCAGTATTCTGTCATGCAAGTCAATGGCAGGCAGAAGAAACCTGGCCAGTGAGTAGTGGCTGCTAAGGGGGGAGGCTCAGTGTGACACATGTAACTATGCATTAGCAGGCAATCCTATGCAAATGAGGGGAAGGATAGTTTTCCCCAGCATGTGAGGCAGGTCCCAACAGTGTAAGAGTATGAATAGCTGGGTGCAAGACTAGGATGTTGGTGACATCATGGGGGGCTGTGTCTGGCATACTGTAAGTGGATTGGAGCCCAGTGGCTTGGGTTTGCTCCTAGCTTAGCAGAGCTAAGCTAGGGTGTGTGTCTAAACCTGCCTAGTATTCTTTACAAAGTGTAAGCGGGTGTACGCGCCATGCACCGGGTTTTACAGGAAGAAAAAAGAAGTTAAACCAGGAAATAGCAGCAGAGTGCACATTTAAGCACTCTGTGTGGCACACACACGGGCTTAAACAGGGAGGCAATGGGAAGGGAAAACAGCAGTAGGAAGGTATTCAAGGAGAACTAGTATAGCTGGCAGGTAAAATGTATCAGAATCAGCCAATTACACAGGCAGCAGACTACCCCAGCCCAGAACACTACAATAAACTAAGCAAACACCTTCCCCTCTGGTTTTTCCCACACTCTACACCACCAGTGTATACAAGGAGGGAAATTTTAACAAACAAACCTACAAAATGAGAAGGGCTGCAGCAGGCAACATAGAACAACATGTGCAAGAGGCTGAGGGTGGTGAGGATGTGAATGCTGCCGAACAACCCACAGTGAAGAGACGGAGAAGAGTGTACAGACCCAGGGTAACCTACCAGGGGCTACATGAGCTGGAGATAGTGGAGTGCTATAGGGTGGACAGATACTTCCTACAGCAAATTGTTGAGCTGTGCCGGCCACACCTGACACCAAACTGACCAAGAGGAACTGGTCCCAGTGGATACCAAGGTATGTGTAGGCCTAGGTATACTAGCCACAAGTACCTCCCAAAGCACAACTGGGGATATCATGGGGATCTCACAGGCATCAGCATCCAAAGTATTCCACCATTTCCTTGATGCCATGTCAGCACACGCCAGTGAGCATATATATTTCCTCAACACCCGTGAGGAGTTGACCAGCAATATGCATTTCTTCCACCAAATAGAGGAATACCCTGGAGTAGTGGATGCTATAGATGGCACAAACATATACATCAAAGCACCACCCGGTGAGCAGGGTAGGGCCTACATCAACCGTAAGGGCATCCCCTCCATCAACTGCCAGGTCGTTTGCGATGCCCAGGGTATTATAATGAATGTGTGTGCTGGCTGCCCTGGAAGTTATGATGATTCCCACATATGGCATCTGACACAGCTGTAGCAGAGATTTGCCAGTGAGGACATCCCCTACGGTCACCTAGTGGGGGATGCTGGGTACACACTGGAGCCATGGCTGATGACACCCATCAGAAATGCACACACACCTGAACAGCAATGCCATAAGGAGGCACACGCACAGGCCAGACATATAATAGAGCATGTGTTTGGGATGCTCAGGGCATGGTTCTGGTGTCTGGACACATCCGCTGGAGCCTTGCAGTATTCACCAGCTACATGTACCCAAATTGTTATGGTATGTGCTATGCTACACAATATGATCCTGCAGAAACAGCTGCAGCAGGAGCAGCATGGGGCAGGGCCACACAGCCCCCCACCAATGCCAAGGCCTGCACAAGCACAGAGTGACACAGAGGAAGAACAACCTGAGCCTGCCCCAGTAGGCAGAAGGAGGCATGCCCAGTATGCCCTGGCCTTGGCAAAGAGGCAACGCATAACACATGCACTGACACAGTAGGGACCCAGGAAATGGTACCTCTCTCTGACTCACACATACAGTAAAAGTGATGCCAAATATGACACTACCTGTGCTCAACTATGTATAGGAAGTGCATCCAACATAGGCAGCCCTCCAGCACCATCTGCAAGTCTGGCACACCCTCAAGGTAAGTCAATCAACCTACCAATTGCCAAATGGAGTAGAATGTGTTGTTACCTGTAGCTATGGTATGGATGTGAGCATGCAAGGAAATTGGGTGGCTGAATGTTACAGCAGCAGACAGTAGACACATATAGTCATGCCATGACATCTGTAACACATACTGCAGTCAACATAGTAGCCAGTACTACACAGGGTGACACAACCCACTGCAGGAAATGTGCTGAGCGACATGTGAGTCCGTATGATCCACACATGCCAGTCAGGATGTTTCATATACCCAACAACAGTCACCACCAGGACAGGTGTAGACAAACCCAAACAGTGCCTGTGCCATGGCCCCAGAATGATGACTATGGTTAACCTCCCCCCAGGCCTACACAGACAGACCACAGCAGGGCAGGCAGTGGGGTATTAGTTCTGAAGGGTAGGAATTCAGACAATAATATGCAGGGCAACCAAAGCCACGATCTGTAGTACACTGGTATGCCTCTAGTCAGCATGATTGTTAGCAATACAGAATGAAATGGAGTACCTGACATACCAGTACAGTCATAGAAAATGTGTACAAGTGTCACGTGTGCCCCCCCATCCTACATAGTAATGTAATAACAGTCAGGTGTGCCCCCCACTCCTGTCTAGAAATGTAAAAATAGTCAGGTGTGGCCCCCATCCTAAATAGTAATGTAATAACAGTCAGGTGTGCCCCCCACTGTGGTGTAGAAATGTAGAAATGGTCAGGTGTGCCCCCCTGCTATGCAGAAATGTAGTAACAGTCAAAGCCAAATGATCGATGGATACCCTGCAGAGACAGCATGCTAACTGTCGGTGTACAACACAAAGTTCAGCACTGCAGCACAAACTACCTGGACACAATCCACAAATTTAATACAGATGGCCATACTGGGCATGCTCAAACACTTAGAGAAATGAAGGCAATGTCAGTCAACAACATACTGAAAGGTCATAATGGGCATGCTCACACAATTAAATACATGAAGGCCATGACTGCAAACACCAGTGGACCAGACATATTTGGCAGTTGCAGTTGTTAGTGCAGACACTCATCAGTATGCACCACTCATGCCTTGCACACACAGTGGATAAGAATACAGACATATATGTCAGGACAGCACACTATAATACGCCAAAGGTAGATGTACATAGATGTGTGGAAGAGGGTGACTGTGACAAGGAGCCATGCAGGCCTGTCCCACCCAGCACACAGCCAAAGGGCCCCAAACACATGAGGTGCAGATGTCACACAAAACTAGCCACCAGTATCTGTCAGCATTACAGATTATGTGGTGCACGTGTCAGCTGTGCAACATGACTGTACAAGGAAGTAGTCATCTAGCAGCTGTATACATGTACCTGTGACATATGACCCTGTGTGTGCCCACATGTGGCATGTCAACCCCTATATAAATGGTTTATGGCCCATGCGCACACCGCCCTCCCCATCGCCTTACTATGACAAGCCTGCTGAGGTCATCCAATGTGAAATACACCTTTGAGAGAGTTGTAGCCCAGTAATCTCTGTGAGGCTTCCCATAACTGCATACTGCTGTAGTGTGATAAATTAGTTAGGTATGAGTTCTAACTCCAGACTTGGCAACTGTGTGTGTGTGTATCTGCGTGTGTGTTTGTGTGCGTGTCTGTCTGACTGTGTAGACAGCAACCCTTTTTAGGGTACTCTCACTCCTTACAATTCACGTACTCAACTTTGGCAAGGCTGCTGATGTCACCCACCTAGAAATACACCTCTGGGAAAGCTGTAGCCCATTAATCTCCATAGCATGTCCTGTAATTGTGTACTGCTGTAGTGTGATAAAATAGTCAGGTAGGAGTTGTAACCCCAGACTTGCCAACTGTGTGTGTTTGTATGTGTGTCTGACTGTGAAGAAAGCAATGCTTTTTAGGGTACTCACACTTCTTACAATTCATATACTCAGCTTTGCAAGGCTGCTGATGTCACCCACCTAGAAATACACCTCTGGGAAGGCTGCAGCCCAGTAAACTCCATAGCACGTCCTGTAACTGCATACTGCTGCAGTGTGATAAGTATTCAAGTAAGAATTCTAACTCCAGACTTGCTAAGTGTGTGTGTGTGTGTGTGTGTGTGTGTGTGTGTGTGTGTGTGTGTGTGTGTGTGTGTGTGTGTGTGTGTGTGCGTGTGTCTGACTGTGTAGACAGTAATGATTTTTAGGGTGCTCACACTCCTTACAATTCATATACACAACTTTGGCAAGTTTGCAGATGTCACCCACCTAGAAATACACCTCTAGGAAGGCCGTAGCCCAATAATCTCTGTAGTGTGTCCTGTAACTGCATACTGCTGTAGTGTGATGTAGAACTATGATAGGGTTCCATCCCCAACCATGGCAGTTGTGGATTTTTATGTGTGTTTCTATGTCTGTGTATGGAGCAATGCATTATAGGCTAGTCAGACTCAATACATTTCAAATGTCCTACTTTGGCAATCCTGCTGACGTCATTCATTGTGAAATACACCTTTGGGGAAGGTGTTCTCTAGTAATCTTTGTGGTGCACCTATAACAGCTCCATGCTGTCATGTGATGTAGACCTCTGTTAGGGGTTCTATACCCACACATATCAGTTGTGGATGTTTTGTGTGTGTCACTGTCTGTGTAGGGAGCAATGCATTTTAGGCTATTCACACTCACTACAATTCGAATGTCCTACTTTGGCAATCCTGCTGATGTCATCCAATGTGATGTACACCTTTAGGGAAGCAGTTCTCCAGTAATCTCCATGGTGTGTACTATAACTGTGTAGTGCTGTAGTGTAATAAACTAGTTAGGTAGAGGTTCTACTCTCAGACATGACATGTGTGTGTGTGTTTGTAACACGTATCCTGTATGGAGGTGGTTGTGAGTGTGTGGCCAATATAGCGTGTGTTTTGCATATTTCTTATATGGTGACCCTACTATATATATATATATATATATCACAATGTCCACTGTACGGGGATAATAGATGTGAAATAGCTGAGAGGTTGGGGTGCAAAGCCATACCCAGACATGTGACATCAAGGCCAGGCAATCACAGTTAACAACCCCAGTATTACCCAGAGCACTCTCTCAAACCATGTCTCATACACACACACATGCCTAGGCAACAGCCACTATGTGGGTAGTACACTGCATATTGGCCACTGATAGTAATTATAGGGTGATAGCTGTGGGATGCAGAGGGCATGGCACCCTGTCCATCTGTCCAATATGCACGTACATGCAGACAGTGTACCTTCCCCATGTTCTCCAATGGACACCTAAAACAACTGTGGTGCCATCACATTTGACCCACAAAGGACATACCATGCCTGACAACATGCCCTGTATTGTCAGATCCAAACACACAAACCTCTCACGTAGAGCGATGCACGGCCAACCAAACTATGCAAGTAACACAACGGCCAGCAATTACTGTTCCAAAACCAATTTAATAGCAAATATACAAAGGATATATAATATATATCCTGCTCCAAACCGGTTTCGGTTCCCCTTCTTCAGTGGAGCTAAGATTTGTGAAAAAGCCAACATCTGATTCCCTTTAATAATGTCAGTACACATTATAGACCAATCAAAATTCAAACATCTTTTCAAACATATTTTCTTAATATAAAGTAAACCCAACAACCATATTATGAATATACCTTAGGGCTAACACAATGCCCTATATGTTTATATATAAACTAGTATATATATAAAAAATATAAAAAATAAATGAACATAAAATAAAAATAAAAATAAAAAATAAAAAATAAAGTACACAGAAATATTTGCACATTGTCAACCTCAAATCTAAATATATGGAGCAATTGATTCGGATATGATAAAATTCTTAATAAACATATATCTTTCAATATTAGATAAATAATCTATGTTATATAAGATATATCAATCATAATAATGCATAGATATATATCACAAGAAATATATTATAGGTGATCATTAATACCTGGCGGGAATAATGCACCCAAATGTATGATCCAGTATTTTTCTTTTTCTGTCAAAATGTTGTCCCAGCCTTGTTGGTGACTCCTATCACCAACAACCCTATCAATAATAGTAAACTTAAATTTTGCCGTGAGATGTTTCATAGTATGTAAATAAAGGGCATTAGTAGATATTTTGTTTTTAATATTACTTCTATGTTCCCCAATTCTTATTCTAAGGGGCCTGGAAGTCTTTCCCACATAAAATGCAGAGCATTGACACGTGGCAAGATATATCACCCAACTCATCGAGCAATTACCAAAAAATTTTAGATCATAAACTTTACTAGTATTGGCACTACTAAAAGATTTAGTTTTATTAATATCCAAACAAGACATACAATGTCCACAAGGATAGGTGCCAATCAGTTCTTTGCCCATAATTGTGAGCTGTTTATACCTTGCCCATCCACTGCTATGATGTTTAAAGTGTGAGAACATAGAAGCTAAAGTTTTTCCCTTTCTATAAGAATATTGACAACATGTCCCCAGATGTTGTCTAAGAATATCATTAGCCATTAAGATATTCCAATTTCTCTCTATCACACCTCTAATAACTTGATTATTTCTACCATAGGTAGTGACCAATCTCATAACTTCATCTCCTTTTTTATCTTGATCATGATCTTTATATTGTATGAGTTGGTCCCTACTTTTTTTGTCTGACATATATTTAGCAGATTTAATATCAAACATAGAATACCCTCTATCATGGAATCTATTTGTAAGATCCAAGCTGGCTATCTCATAGTCTTCATGACTGGAATTAATTCTTTTAATGCGACAGAATTGAGATTTTGGGATGTTCCGGACAGTGTGGCGGGGATGCATACTCGAGGCATGTAACAGTGTATTATATTCAGGATATTTCCTATATATTTTTGTACCTAGTGTATCATCAGGCTTCCTGTATACACTGACATCCAAGAATTCAATATTGGACCTACTACTATTAATAGTAAATTCAATGCCCCAGGGGTTACTATTAAGGTAATCCACAAATTCTTTAAGATATTCCGCATCCGCCATACACCATCCAACAATCATCAAGATATCTGCGCCAGATATCTATTTCTACAATGTAAATATTGTGAGATGTGTCATAAATTAAGTATTCTTCTAAATCGCCATAAATAGTCTGCATATATGGGTGCAAAGGATGCACCATAGCAGTACCTGTATGACTGCCAATAGCAGTCACCTTGAAAGAAGAATACATTTTTATTCAAAACATGCTCACACATACAAATCAAAAGTGTATTAAATCCAGGCCTATATAAGTTAGATTTCTCAAGCCAATATTGTAATGCTTGAAGACCCAATGGGAATACTTGTATATAATGATCGTACGTCCAAAGTACAGAGTAGCCAGTCTGGTTCAAGTTCCATCTCTTCTATAATTTGTAAGAACTGTGTAGTGTCTTTAATTCTAGCTCTTACCTGAGTTAACAAAGGTTTTAGATATTCAGTCAAAAAAACTGAAAGTGGTTCCGTCAAAGAACCATGGCCAGACACAATTGGACGGCCTGGTGGGGTAGTCAGGGATTTATGGATTTTAGGCAATAGATATAGTATCTGTTTATTAGGATCATTAACAGTCAAATGTTTAACAATGGTGTTGGACAAAATACCATTTTCAACTGCACTACTCAGGAACTCATCAATTTCCTGTTTAAAAGTAGTGGTAGGATCAATGTCCATTTTCTTATAACATTTTTGATCTGATAATTGTCTTAATCCTTCCTGTATATAATAATCTATATCCAAAATCACCACTGCCCCACCTTTGTCTGCCCTGACAATAACTATGTCATTATTATTTTTTAGTTCCTCAAGTGCCTGTCTTTCAGTGTGCTGAATATTGTCTGACAAAATATTAAAGCCATATGGTGGAAAATGTAAATCCTAAGTACTGCCTGTTGAAAGGCTGTAACATGCATATTAGCAGGAGGTTGAAAAGTAGATTTGAGAAATCTAAATTCAGTAGATCTTTGAGCTGTCTGATCTGAAAAGAATATCTTAAGGTTTAAACGACGGCAAAATTCCAAAATATCTTTTACAGTTTGATATTGATCACAAAAAATCCGGGTACAAACCCTAAACCTTTATTCAATATTTTTTCTTGTTCCAATGTTAATTCCACTTTGGACAGATTAAGCACATTTTGAAATGTGGTAGTTGTATCTATTTCAAAAGAGCCTGAACTATTCCATCCATTGATTCCAGATCTGAACCTATTGCGGTGTTTCCTCCCCAGCGTCTTGTCTTCTTACCCCAAAAGGGGTAGGTATATTACTTCTTTTTATAAGGTGAGAGGTCAGAAGTAACCACCTCACTATCAGTGGGAGAGGACTCATCACCTGAGGTGCTAGCATATGTCTGTTCTCTGTTTTTAAGAATAGGTCTGGGTCGTTTTTTAGCCCTGACACCACTCCTACCCATAGACATCTCTTTAAATCTCACTGATTTCTGAAGCTCAAAGGGCGTCCTAGCATAATCATTAACGTCCCTGTGAAATTTTTTAACTTTCCTCTCTTTCGTCAATTTGTCATACTGGGTCAATTCTTTTGATAAATTAGCAACCAACATACCATAGTTAGTATTAGATTCAAATTGTTTGCAAATACTACTTAGTTCTTTAACCTCAACAATATTCAAATCTATTGTCCTTTCATAATAATCTGTCAATATTTGTACAAACTTCATAGATCCCTCTTGAACTGCCTCAAACCACTCATTGGTCAGCCTCTCTTCAGATCTGCTGACCATGAATCAACAATTCTAAGTCCACGTGGCACTAATTTTTTGTGCATGTAAGCCTTAAATAGGCGTAGATGCCATATATTTGCTCTCAACCCCTTAAGGGCTTTTTCCAAATTACAAAATGCAAATTGGCATCCATCACTAGAAGGAGTGGTCTGTTGAGTAATAGAACTGTTGCTTGAGATCGATTCCAGTCCAAAGACCTGGATATCTTCTCTATCAGCACACATACCCTGCAAAATACTATCCAAATTCATGATAACTATCTCAGCAAGTCCAAAATAGGGAGGCAGCGGTGCCAAAACTAAAAAAGAGGACCCAGATAACTTATGCCAAAACAAGGCACAAATATATAGTATCCAATAATAATGGAATCTATAACATATACAAATACCAGCAGCTCAGGGGAACACAAGCTACACTAAGTTAAGCTAACCAATATTGACCAAATTACATAAATCCAGATAGATAGAAAACCTTATAAGGACCTAAAAATGGCCAATGGATGAATAATAGTTCAAACTACAAAATAGAGTCAGTTCCAAAAATACATAACCAATCTAGTCCAGTTATATTTTTTTAAATAACATAGTCTTGTCAGTAGTAAGATAAACAATCTCTACCCTGCAAAATGTATATAATACAAAAATATTGAAAGATAAATTTCCATTTGAAAATACAATCTTATATCACAATAACCAATTGACTAATGAATGAAACTATTCTAACATAAACTCAAATATCAACTCCTGTCAGGTAGTCTATATGAACACAGCATGCTCAATATAGGTAATGCAGAAGATTCTAAATATTAGCAACTAATAGAACACACAGTCTTATATTCTAATTTTTGATATTATTCAATCCAACAATATACCAATATATTCAGTTATATAAATGTGACACAGTATGTAATGGTGAAATCACCCTATACTGTATATCAAAAATATCAAATATTGGTATTATTAGTATACTAGCATATACCTATAAAGGCCTCTGGACTATACCAAAAACTAGCATAATCCATCCCTCTCTAGCATGTGATAATAATCTGTCCCATCCAATATCCACAATTCCTAGAACCTCAGGTCAGTCAATATTTAAACAGAGTACACAAGTAACCCCAAATGTAGACTTATCATTGTGTAGACATAATTATAACCATAGGTTCTAACACACCATTTTATTCACAACCATACTTTAACGCATCACATAATAGTGCATTAAAGAATAGACAAATACACTATCTATAACAAATTGCTATAAATATGTGTAAAATATCCAATATGGTCCCAACATAATATAACCATATGTCAGCACAATTCTGGATATCATAAACCTAGATTCCTGGGTGCAAGTCACTATGTAGGAAAATATATAAAACTAGTGTAATCATTTTATATATCCCTATGGTGAACCACCATATATATAAATTCCCGGCAACGTGAATGACGAAAAAACACACTCATCACGCTACCTTACACTCAGTTGAATACCATAAGATATGTCGAAACACATGTACCTAGTATAGAAACCCAAACATTTACATTTAGTATAAAAACCACAATCTGTACCTAAATGTTAAGTTTAAATACCCTAAATGGTCCCAACATATTTACTACCATATGTCTTCACAATTTGGGTATTTCGTAAGCCTAAATACTAGGGACAAATCACATAATAGATGAACACATAGTAAGTGAACATATAACTAATATAATCGTTTCACATATCCCTTAGGCCAACCTGCCATTATATAGATTCCAGGCAACATGTATACCCAAAAGCACACTCATCGTGCTACCTAGCACTCAATAGAGTACCAAAAGATGTACCGAAACACTTGCACCTAGTATAGATAATACAAACATAAGTTAACCTACACAGATTAACAAATGTAACCCCAGGTTATCTAATCAAAGTATAATGACCAAAATAACGTCACATACATATATGCTGTCCTAGGTTAATATCTAAATTATAAACAAGAAAAAGTTGTTTGATACCAAACGGTAAATCATCTACATTCAATACACATGAATGCTTGAGTAAAATGAACAATAATAATCATTTTACATTTGTGCACAACTTAATAATCTAACAAATATGAGTGCATTATACAGATCGTAATTAGGAATCCATAATGCCCCTCATACTTCTGTTTTTACCAAACATATATTTGAAACCCAAAACGTTGTAATACATAGGTTTCCACAAATAGAAAGTCATAAAAATGTCCATTTTACATCTATAATGTCACTGTGCTCCATTCGACATATTCCTGACGTCGACCCTCCGACTCTGAAAAAGAAGGCCGCAATAGTTCCCAAAAACGCTAACGGCCTATTGTTAGATAAACAGTACCTGAATATCCGGATATTGAATGTTCCTTGATACAATGTTCCAAAGACCACCAGACAGAAGTAAAAATAATGTTAAACATAAGCAGAAATCCCGTCTATATTGTAGATTCTACACAGTGTAGTGGCTTACTGGACCCACAAGACAAGCCAAAACTTGCTTCCAACAGGACCATATTATTTATCAAAAACGAGGTTCCGAACACGTATATTCCAATCGGTAATCCACAACAGGAACACTAGTTAATGAAATACTGACCATACATAAACAGAGAAAAGCCAGACTTCTGTTGGCATTTAGAGTTCGTAAAAAGCATACTCCAAGTGATGAGTCCTCTCCCACCTTCAGATGCCACTCATACCAGGGAATGCCGGTATCATGTTATCAATGTAGGTGCAGGGTAAACCTGCTGTCCATTATCAGTTTCCACCACATGAGGCCAGGACTGGCACATCTGATGATAATCTGTGCTCACAACATGGGCCAGATATCCCAGGTACAGTTCCACATGTCACTGTACATGCATGTGGGAGATGTGCACATCCCAGACACCGTCCATGTCATGGACTAAGGAACACATGCATTGCAAGCGATGCACAGCATTGGCCATACACAATAATCACCCAGGTGACTGGATGGGGGATATATGTGTGGCAATCAAAACTACATGGCCATACAGCATGTGCCCGATGCAGGGAACACCTCCCCAATAAAAACCTTTGCCCATCAATCTATGACCCATTTTTGGCTTTTTGATGCCGTATGTTCAATCCCACTCTTAAAAACCCCTGGCAAT
>NC_056750.1:65334496-65354958 GCF_019279795.1 Protopterus annectens | reverse complement strand
GCAGTGTGTTTATCCCCTCAAGTAAGGATGAGTGCCATAGAGGGTAGGGAATTATGGTACTTATGGGCCTAGGCATACAGGTGTTGGCTGACAGAGCCATTAGGACCAACTCATGGATGTAAGTAATATTCTGATGTGGGCATAGCAGACACCCATACCTCCCAACCCTAAGAGCACATCCACTGGATAGTCCGTAAACCATTGGGGGAACAAAGGACCATACCACTGAACTTTTCCCATTACGGGGCGTCCCTGATTGCAAGAATCTAACTGTCCCACCTAAACCCTCCTAGAACTACTGATATTAGGAGGAAATGTGGTGGAATACAGTAATGAATAACACAACATTTAATAGTCATAAACAGCATGTACCTCAGACAATGTGTATGAATCCATATGCTCTGGGTCTGTCAATGTGTAGATTAATGCACCTAATTTCTAAATGTGTCCCTGATTCAGTGTTCATTTTTCCCCATTTGTATGAGAGGTCTGATAGTGACAGAAAGTGCATAATCCGCTGGCTACCTTAGAAAGATGATAGAATAATAGGTTAGGGTTACCACCTTTCCACCTTTGCAAGGACACCCCTTTTGGCAGTTGTGTCCAGCAAAATAATTGAAAACATGGCAAATGTCTTGAGACTTTAAGACAAAGATTTTCCTATATCATCTGTAGTAGTTGCATAAAACAATTATTTTGTATCTGAAACACCTAAATGTTATAAGAAAGAATAAGCAACTATAATGCTACTGGAATAAGCTTTATTTAGAAAACAGTGAAGTTCTTTCCTTTGTACTGGCTGTGGGTTTGTTTTGCCTTGCAGAATCTGACGTTCACATAAAAAGTCCCACATTGGGCAATTGAAAAGGTGGCAACCTATAACAGGTATGTGTAGCATGACTCGGCCGACGGATGTTCCCAAAACCCAATTTGTCTGTATTGAAGAGTCTAGTTCCCATGTATCAGCCAGATGGTGCAGATTATAAGAGGAACAAAAATAATATGAATAAATCACTGGACAGGCCATGATTCGTAGTCAACGCATGCATCGCCTAATGGGCAGCCATTCCTGATACAGCATGTAATCCAATGTAATAGGCATCACAAGGTAATATTGTGGTCCTCACTCCACCCAGGGTGTGAGTGTGTGATGCAAGCACCAATGTCATGCAAGCAGGAGAAGCGGTGTAAGCCTGTTTGGCTACCAGTATGGTATTGCACTGGTAAAGCAATGTAGAGGCTAACGAGTGTAAGAAGCTGTAACCAGAGGTTAGCATTGCTTAACACCGCAAACCCATGCACACCCGCCACAACTGCTTTAATGTGCCTTACCCCTCCGTATCCAATGGCCTTGTTCTGCCCTGCAACAAAATAAACTCTGCAAGTAGGAACCAGGACCCTGCACACACACAGCTAATGTGATTTACCAATATGCCATGGCAGATATGATAACGGACATTACCACATACATATCGTACAGCGCAGTCATTCAACAGTGTAGGAATGTATCCCATCATGTAGATGTATATGTGAGTATTTATGTCCAGCATATAGGTACATACATATATAGAGATATATCAGGAACATACCATGTGGCAAGAAAGCATTACAAAAAAAATGAAAAGGGAAACACCAGCGACGCCTGTATTATGTAGTGGTGTTGTCCTAAGTAATATCAAGACTCCCTCAGACAGACGTGTCATTCATTCACGCAAACAGTTGTACATTGGCCGTATACATCACTCTATGCATGTAATGTACATTAACACAACAGCACCTGTCCAATCATTATGTGAGAACATTACTCTTGCAAGGTGCTGTGTGCAACATCATCGTCATGATAAAGGTAAATGGGGTAACCATAGAGGGACCGTAGTGTTGTGTACAATGGTGTCGTCCTCATCACGTGTACCTGGACCATTTAGGAGTGATGTGCATACCAGGATCGTGTGCCTGAGGGACAAGGGTGAGGATAACAGGAGTATGTTGTGATGCATATTACAAGGGTTACATGTGTACAGCTATGTATAGGGCAGATGTTCTCCTAGGAGCCGATTGGTCTTATGTTTCTGTAGGGTGAGGGTCGATGTGGGAGAAGGAGAGTAGGTATGGCCATGGAGGATAGGTAGGTAGAATCACAGACAAGAAAGCATGTAGGGTCGGTATATGACACATGTGGGATACACCGGACGGGATGGTGTTCAGCATTCACAAGCCCATGGGAACAGTGGACGGAGGTCCAGCCATGGGCAGCCACTGCACCTAAACAGCTGCAAAGGAGGCAGTGCTGGGCTGTCCAGGAGGGGCAGCATCACCCTGTAAATGTGACATCCTTGTGCTTATGATCTGGCTTTGGAACCCTTAGTGAGCCCCACACAACACACATCTGGGACCGTACGACAGCAGACATGTTCCTGTCTGGTCCTGTTCCCAGGGGGGACATTCCCCATCCTCAGTGGTGTTACCACCAAAAGGTAGTGCAGAGCCAACAGAGGTTGAGGTCTAAGGCTGGGCCCCAGATGTGCTGGTGCCCAGTGCCATGGTCAGCTGAAGTGGGACAGGAGGTTCTGCCGGGACCTCTCAACCCATACAGCCTATGGTGTTGCAGTTTAAACCCACATATGGCTTAGTGATAGACAACAGCCATCAGGATTACCTACAACAGTATGCATAGATATCACCATCAACCCAACACACAGATGGTATACATTTGCAGAGGGAGCACAACACATGCATATATACACTGCATGACATCTGTACGTGTAGTAGATATGTGACCGCTGCTATGAACAGTTGCCCATTATTGGCTTGTCACTGGGAGCCCCAGACAGTGTATGTCATACCACTGTTTCATGTGACATATGTCTGGTCAGGGATGCAATGGCAGTAACACATCCCTATCATCATGTACTGTCTGCAGTCCTCACATTATGCTCCTGCTGTGCACAGATGTGTTTTCAGTGTGTAACACAAGAAACAAATAGTTCCACACACTGACCAGTTCACAGATGGCCCTACAGATGGGGGTCGCTCATGAACAGAGTATAGTCATGTCTCTATTAAAACATGCAGAATAGCCATTACCACACACAACATGTTAAACAGGCAGTAGTCTCAATGCAGCATAGCTACACTTACATGCTGTAGTCATGTGTGGCACATCACCCTCCTGTCTTTAGGCTATTTCCCACTGTGTATGATGTTTGAGGTATATCCAGATATCATCTGTGATGCCATTTAGGAACACCACATCCAGGTACCACTCACAACTGTCATGGCCAAACACCAACATGATGTTCTTAGATAGTGTACTGTGTTTATCATGCGAATGGCTATCGGAACACCAACACAGCTGTTCCACATGCAATCGGCTAGAGGAGGACTGCAATAGGTGCAGAGGCCATCACCTGATCATGTCCATCACTTACAATACACATGCTGCTGCTGAGCAGGTGTACACCTCCACATCCACCAAAGAGTGTGTGGGAGGGACAGACAAAGTACACTACAGAAGGGCTTGGAGGCTAAATCCTAAGCATCGTCTGCCGCATGCATAACAGTACAGGGGTCAAACTGCTGACTGACTAGTCATTACAATTACATATGCATGAAGTTACATGTGCCACAAAGCCGACATGTTGCTGTGCTGTAAGAACTTATGTGTGTAGGTGAGAGACATCTGCAACAGGGATATAGTAGACATACATTAGGTGTAGCACATATGGCTGTCCACGTGAATGGATGCCATTGTCACCTCAACCACACTCTCTAATGGACTCGCATTGACACTCTTTGCCAGGGCCACAAATACACAACCTAACTACTTAGTTTGCCCCACTGCAGTAATGCACATGACTACATGCACCACAGGGGATATCTGGAGGTTCTATGGGCTAGGGCATGTAAAAGTGTTTGACATCTGTTGGTATGCCAATGAGGGTTATACTGGGACTAACTGTGGTTGGGAGCATCATAACCCACACGCAGACACAAGGTGCCAGTACTGACATGCATGCATTGCTTGTGGGTGTGTGGTTTGGCTGTGCAAGATGGCTGTACAAGGCTGGGTGAGGGGTAATCCTTGGCATGTCACCACAATGGTGTGCAGGCGGTACAGGTGCAGTGTCTGCAATGCCCCACACAGATGGGTACTGCATGAACTGCCCTGATATGCTGGTTACCATTGTGTAAGGCCATAGCTTTGCAATGCATGCCATATCTGTTTGATAGTCCTTGACATGGACATTGCCTGGGATGTGCATGCCCCACAATACTGTACAGTGGCATGTACAGGTGTACCTGGTTTGGCAGGCACATGTTGTGTACACAGACTGTTATCCCGACATGCCAATACTGGCCTGGTGTTAAAACCTGCTTATAGTCAGCAGGTCACTGCACCTACATTGATAGCATGATGCAGGTATTCCCTGGTGTCAGTGGCATTGGTCCATACAGGGCACGTGTGTACGGCATTGTATGGTCTCCATGGATCACATTTGATGGCACCACATATGCAGGCATCAGTGGGGAACATAGTGGGCAATTTCTACAAATATGTGCCTATTGTACCAATGTACAGGGTCCCATGTCCACTGCAGCCCACTGCTTCACACCATGCCTACTATCTGTCATCATGGTACTAGCAACATAGTGGGATACCCTAGGCAATGTGTTGTGTATGGCACATGGGTGCAGACATACACCGGGTACTAGTAGGGTTGCATACTTTGTTCACCAGGCCTTTGCAGATGTATATGGCTTGCCACACAGTCCTGTGGCTGATGACAGCTGTATTGTGAGGTGGCCAATGTGTCATAAGACGGACACCATATAGAAAACTACAAAATCTAACATGTCCATGGGTGACATCACACACACACACACACACACACACACACACACACACACACACTGGCATGTCTGTATTAGAACCCCTAACTACCATATCACACTGCACAGCATTTAGTTACACTGCCACAGAATACTGGGTTACAGCACTCAGGTGTATTCTAGGTGGGTGACATCATCAGGATTGCAAAGGTGGTATGTGGTGTACAGAGAGTGACATACTAAAAGCATTATTTGTCTCAGCAGACAGACATACACACACACACACACACACACACACACACACACACACACACACACACACACACACAGTTGTCAAGTCAGGGATTAGAACACCTAACCAACTACTTTATCACACTACAGCATTATGCAGTTACAGAACACACCACCAAGATTACTGCATCACAGCACTCCTAGAGGTGTATTTCTAGGTGGGTGACATCATCAGCCTTGCCAAAGTTGGGTATAGAATTGTATGGAGTGTGAGCAGTCTAAAAGCATTATTCAGTCCTCAGGCAGACAGACACACACACACACACACACACACACACACACACACACACACACACACACACACACACACACACACACACACACACACACACACACACACACACACACGCCAGTGGTGGGAATGAAACACCTGCCTATCTACAGATCACTATTACAATACTACATAGTTAGGAGTTGCGCCACACAGACTACACATTTCCAGGCTGTCATTATGACCTTCTAGGAATGTGGACATCAACAGGGATGCTGGCAGTTAAGATGTACATACCTGTGAACCTGTGTGTTTAAAGTAGGAATCCATCCTGACCTGGAGTATGCCCATCTGTGGAATGGATGACTACTATCACTATACAGGGTTACAATGGCCATGCCCATACATAGAGGCACATAACCGACACAAGGTGTCACTGGGCATGCTCACACACTTAGTAGCACAGGGCTGTTCAGAATGCACTATGTGTCCATCTACACAAGGTTATACTGGGCATGCTCATACACTTAGTAGCACAGGGCTGTCTGGGATGCACTCTGATTCTAAACACGGAAGGCCACAGTGGCCATGCTATGACAGACGTAAAGAACACATTGTAATTGACTCTGGTGTTAGTAGTTGTCATTGTCAGCAGGAAAGCTGCTCTACATATATCTGACACCGGTCTTATAGACAACGTCTGCTGCTGTCCATCACCTTAAATGTACCATTCTATACCAGGCACAATACTACCACTCGCAGTGATGTCTCGCTAGGAGTGTCAACTTTGACCAACACAATGAGCCAATGTCCTGCTGTAATTACGAGGTTATCCAGTGTTTGTTATTCTGAGATGACATGACTGAAAGTAGACAGGACTTTGTTACATATCCCATGCATCCGTGATTCAAGGGAGTGGGGATAATACCTAAGTCACATTTGCCCATATAGTGCCATTCCAAGGCAAATGTCCTAAAGACAGGATAACACCCTGACACCTAGAGGACAACTGCATTGTATGCTTATGCTAACCAGTGCTAGATGTGTAGCATCTAATCACAGCTGCTCACTGGAGATCCAACACATGGGAATACTGACGTGTCAGGAGTGAGGAACACCTGGTTGAAGGCTCGGTAGTGCACACTAGGACTACCACCATATACCTCAGAACCAGACATGTGGGCCATAACACAGATAAAGGTGCCACATACATGTACCAACCAGTACTCCCACAAAAGGCATCACATATGAGTCAGGTGCAGGTCACAGTGTCAAAAGCTGCATTCTAAAATGTAACCTTCAGACACCACCATACCCTCAGACCACCAACACACATACATACATGTGGTAGGAAATATAATAGTAAAACACCATGTGACTTTTGACCAGTGGACTGTACCTAGCTCTACATCAACTGTGCAGAGTAACCATGTAGTGACACAGTTGCATCATGTGTTATGCAATGCAATGATACCACTGTTTGTAACCAGGTCAGCTGTACACATACCAGGGGCCCTCGGTTATTTACAGCATTAACAGATGACTGTTGCTGTACACCAGTAAACACCCTCATCTTTGGATATGACATACATGTACCTGCCCTGGATACGTACATGCCACACACATACAACATATAAGTAAATAACATAGCTGTTGTCCTTTGTGCAGACAGGTGGCCACAGCCATTACACACATGCACATGGAAGGTAGGTCCATGGCTGAATGCTAACAGTACATACGGTGTGATATTAATGTTGACAGACGTAACACTCCCTCTGTACTGGTCACCCATGACACCTATCATATCATACAGTCCATGTGTCATGTATGTCATTACACATGTCCACCAATTGCAATGCCTACAAACATGCCCAAATGACAGGAATGTACACCTACACACTTGTACATGTAGTGTTTTGCATCCAGATACCGTGTGTGTGCAGATGCAGATGTATGCAGTTGATGTGTGTCTTAGTATATCATGCAGTTGCAATGCAGACATTGCCAACTGTATATGGTGATATGCAGCAAATATATACATGGACATGTGTCATAATTATGTCATGCAGATGGATGTTTGCTGAGGACAGCTCACATGCAAGTCATACTGTGTAACCGCAAGCATGGATTGTTAATTGGAGGACACACAGAACTCAGCAGTCAGGGTGACAGTAAATCAATGACATGTGTAACAGTTAAGACTGTGGTGCATATATCAGCACAGTTGAAAGGAAGCATCAACATTGTAACACATGCAATAAGCTGAAGTCTGACACATCATAGATAGGCAGGTAACACATAGGTGTGTGGACATGTGTGTCCATATTGTCATGTATGAATACATCTCAGTTGTTACCACTCTCCTGTACACTGTGTGACATCTGTACAGACTGCAAAACAGGACATGCATGCATCTCACACATGTGAGGTATCTGTATGTGCATGACATAGGTGTAACAGTGAATGCATTGTGTGTAGTGTGTGTGTGTGTGTGTATGTGTGTGTGATGTGTGTGTGTGTGTGTGTGTGTGTGTGGTGTGTTGTTCATGTATCTCCTGTATATGTATGTTACCATAGTGAACTGATAAGACTATCCAGGCTGCAATACATGTTGATGCAATCACTACTGACTACCTGTACATGTGTGTAATCTCTGTACAGAAGTGCACAGTACTGTAATGATGATTTGACATAGGCAGGGTTCACACACTAGCAACTGTGTGTGTGTGTGTGTGTGTGTGTGTGTGTGTGTGTGTGTGTGTGTGTGTGTGTGTGTGTGTGTGTGTGTGTGTGTGTGTGTGTGTGTGTGTGTGTGTGTGTGTGTGTATGTCTCGCTCTCTGGTGTGTGTGTGTATGTGCTCTGAATACATGTGTGTATACCTGATATGTACTCCATCCAGAGCATTACTGTCCAATGAGGCATGTACTGGCCATACCTGTACATGTGATTCTCTACCTATCCATGTACTATACGGTGTCAAGTATGATGTTGCACTGCCACAGCAGTTTAATACACTCACCTCAGTGTGGTAGACATGTGTAATGTGTTGTGTTACTGTGTGTGAATGGGTGTGGTATTTTCATACATACCTGTGAGTGTACATTTACTGGGACACTAACTGTGTGTGTAATACCTGTGGGCATCATGTGCAGTTACTGTTGTTCCATCCTTGTCTGCATGTACTGTACTCTGGTATGTCATCATCACTCACACTTACCCATCTGTTCACTCTGTAACTGTATGTGATGTCTCCAGTGTATGGATGTCACATCTCATAGCACAGTACATGTTTAACAGAGCTAGGTGCACATTGGACATCATGCTACTATATAATGTGTGTGAATGTATGCATCTGTGTTGTGGTTCCACATACCTGTGTGTTATGTATGCACACTGACTACAGGCAATTACAAGCAGACTGAAGGAGGACAGCATGAACACATGCAGTTACTGTTGTTACACAAGACACATACCACAATGCAGATTGTACTCTGTACACATGTACATGGTATGTCTGCTGTCAACAGTACCAACATGCATGTCTGCCTAGTCTGTTCACCCTGTGCATCAGACCATATGAGCATGTCCCTGCACTATGGGATGACAGGGATGTGAGGCACAGGCATCATCATATGCACAGGGTGATGTTTGCCAGGCCTAGGCTGCACCATTGGATGACATCATGTGTGTGGGTTAGCCTTTGATCTAATGTGTGTGGATGTTATGCGTGTGTTGTGGTGCCCTACATATGTTTCCGGTGTGTGCGTGTATGTATGCACACAGTTCTGGCATGTGTCTGGCATACACAGGGGTATTATTGACAGTTGCGGACTGTACAGGCCAGGTTTTACAGTTCATGGTGTCCCGCTATGGACATGTGACCTGTGCCTGCCAGGGTTGCAAGGGCACTACCAGGCAGAGGTGCAGATTGGGAACTGTCTGATGACACTTGTCCACTGAAACCTTGTCCCTGTTGGGACCGTCCAGGGCCACATGCATGTGGCCTGCTGTGTCGTGGTGTGGACAGCGCAGCACCAGCTGCATTGTTGCTGCCACTGCCACTATGGGAGCGGACATGTGAGGTAGCTCATTCATGTAGACCTGAAACAGGTGATGTAGCAGGCCTACGTTCACGTGCCCGATGCCTCACTCCTACCAGATGTTCCAACACAGACAGCTCATGCTTGTGGATTGTTATGCCATGGTCAAGAACTCCAACCATGTCACCCAATCATCTATCCAAAGCTTCAGCAATCTGCTGTTGAGCATTTACCATTGCCTGGATGTTGTTGTTTAAAGAATGGACAGCAGCCCTCTGAAGCCTCTGATCTTCTCTGTTGTGCCATTGAGCATGTGCCTGTGGCTCCATTACAGCCTGAAACATGCATTTGGTGACACCAGCTGCTGAGCTCTGCAGCATGCATGTGTGTCGCCATGGCACATGCCTGTGTGCGTGGCATGCAGCCACTGTCAGTGTGTGTGGCACACCAGCACACCATGGTGTGCAGGCACACCTTCCATAGCACACTTTCCTGTTCCAAGCTACCACAGCCAACTGTCCTTCCTCTATGGCCACTGGTGATGGGGTATGTGCAGGCATGAGATCTGTGTGGGATGAGGGGATATATGGAATGGCAACCAATGGCACAGATTCAGCCCTGACAACCCTGCCTGTGCCTCAATCATACATTCATCATCACTGCTAGAGTCTGTGGGGACACTAACATCAGATGGATACAGGAGGCCAACACACCTACATCACTTGTGAGGGGAGACAGGAACTGTACATTACAATCTATACAATACACGCATAGACACACACAGACAGACACACACACAGACACACACTATGGCACACAACATGCTTGTGATATGACAGAAGGCATGCAACATGCATGTGATATGGCAGATGGCATGCAGCTCAGACAATAATAGTGGTAGTTATCATACATCCCTGGGTTGCACACAACAGCATGCATGTGTCATAGCAGAAGGCATGCAAATTACACAATCATAGTAGTAGTTAGCATACATCCCTGTGTTACACCATGTAGACCAGCACAGGTTAACAGTACACCTGCCTGATGTGTGGCATATGACCTTGACAATCACATGTAGTATGACATGTGATCTGCTGACGTGTGCAATGACATGCATACATGTTTAACACAATGGTGTCCTGTCAAATATACAGTGGGGTAATGGTGTCCCAATGCAGTGTTGTCTGTCTGCCCCACAGATATACTGCACATTTAGCTGATGTGCATGGCCATTGCAGGGAATCATGAGGTGTCTCTATTGATATACAGTGTGAGTTACAGACACAGTTCATAGCCATGACTGTGTTCAGATACAATACATATATGTCACTGAGGTGTATACACACTAAACCATGATGTGGAATGTGTGACACAGGTCACTGAAGGGTATACTAATGACACCCCTGCACATCTGCTACCATATTGCTGCTGCCTGGCAACTATGGCCAGACATAGCAAACTCGTCAGTACACCATGTCCCACATGACATCTGTGTACCATGTGCACACACACACACACACACACACACACACACACACACACACACAAACACACACACACACAGACACATGAGGAGCAAGGATGACATTGATGTCCTGACACCAGCAAGGGAATGTACTGTATCTGTGGGCTGATGTGCTGTATGTGGATACTGTACAGGTGACTGCTGTCATGTCATGACACTCAATATGTTCAACACATCTTATGTGATGGATTGATGTCATGCCTACACAAGATGTGCACAGGCCTGTAGGATGTCTAGTGTTCCACATCTGCAATATGACCATTACACAAAGGCCATAGTTGGACCATGTGTAGCCAATGTATGACAGGGTGTACACACAAGCACATCACGTCTACTGTGTGTGTTGCTTCATGTCTCTGGCCATCCTCCATGGCTATGTGTGTACATGTGTTGGCCAAATGGTGTGACGGCATCTATTTCACATGTTTGTTTTGTCCCATATGACATACACCCATAGATGTCATATGCTCCACTGATGACAGGGTTATGCAGACAAAGGGTGGTATGTGGGATATGTTTTTCAGGATAGTTAGGCAGTGTTGCAGCCAGCCCACTAGATGTCATGGACATGTCAAGATAGCACATCACATTGTGTGACATTCATAGCAGGGCTATGATCCACACCAGTGAATCCTGTGGGCTGGCCATACTCCAGCTCACTGTGTAGTACTGTTTGTATTCCCCACATGTGTAGTTCTGATCTGTAGTACATGTCCCTACAGTGAACAGCACCTCCACCATTGTATGCACAGCTGTCCACACATCTGGCAATGACAGTTTGTGAGGTTTCATGTCGGTGTTTCACATAGTTTGCAAGTATTGCACATGGGTAGCCATTGTGATGCATTGCAGGTCCGACCTGTATATTGTGACAGGACCATACATTATGTGTACATGTGGTAAATGGCCACATGGCAGATAGATCTGTGCATTAACATGCCTGATAAATAATAGCAGTCTCACCTGCAATGGGCTGCTGTTGCAGCGGAATGCCAGAGGTACCTAAATAGGAGTAACACAGCAGTATGATCATTATCCATTTCTGTATGATAGCTACAAGGGGCAATGTGCATGTTAACACTTACACTAGTACAATAGACTATACTATGGTGTATGCACATGTGTGCATACACAGAGTAGCATACTATAGTATGCAGCATGTGTGTATACATGCCTTGCATATGATGTTACATTACATATTGTACAGTGACACATGCAACTATATGGAATATAGTTGCTATAAGTGTAGTAGTGACTTACTAGGCAACTCCAGGCTCGGTGGTTGAGAGATACCCACATCCACAATATCGGCTAAGGCTTGTGGATGTTGTTCTGCAGGTGTCCCCAGGTTGGCCTGTAGCTTGGCAATGCGTGAGTGGGGCTGGGTTGGTGGCCCACCACCTGTTGCACCTTGTTCCTGATTGCATTTGCATGCTGTTTCCCATCTAATGAGGTCTGTACAGTGTCTGCACCTGCTGGTATGTTGTGGCCACCCACATCATTAACCCTCCTGAAAGTTCCATCCACAGGGCATCCCGCTGCTGTGCATCCTGTGGCACGTGGCTGAACAGGACATCATGATTGTCATGTAGGTATGGGATGAGGGCCTCATCCTCCAAGCGGTATAAGGTGGTAGCCTTGCACGTGCATACCTGGAAGACATAATAATGGAGACAGGTCACAGTAACTCACAGAGACATACAGAGCTACAGCTGAACATACATGTGTATCACATTTATTACGATTAAATAGTTGTCTTTGCAAATCTACATGACACTGACACCACTGACATGTCACACACATTCACATATTATAACCATATATGTGTGTGTGTCACCTGATTACATTGCTCATACTCCATGTGGATGCTGTCTTGATGTGGGCATGTCTGTTTGCCTGTACTGGTGTTCTTACCTATCAGCACATGGCTGGATGTGTCCACATTAATGCAGTCGACCTTGATGCTGTGTATATGTCACATATAAAGACGGACATGACCTGTGACCCTGCAGACTTGCTCATGTAAGGTTTTACATGTATGTGTTCTGCCATATGCATCTATACGGCACTGTACAGCAATTCAACATCCTGCCATGTATCACCTGTGTTGCACATGTGATACACATGGGACATTGGCTAGCCAGATGGTATTTGCAGGGATGGATATCAACTATAGCATGTACAGTCAAAGTCAACTAGTAGGCTATATGCCCTGGGCCATGTATGAATCTAGGATGAAAGGTTACCTAGCTGTAGCTGACAGACGGGTTTCTGGGCCCAGGTGGAGCACTGCCACATAACTGATCCACAGGGATAATGATACATTTACCATGCGGTTATCACACCATGTCTGAGAGGGGGACAATGTGCAGCTATGCTGGACAGGAATGCATAGTATGGCAGGAGTATGTAAAGTGTATGGGACAAGGGTCTGTCCAGCATGTGGTGAGCCTTGTACTATGAAGGTGGATGTCCATGAAGTATGTTTTTGAGATCAGGATTGGGTGTGTGTAGCATGTCCAACATCACTGGGTTGGACATCGATTTTATTCAGGCTAGGCATCATGCTACATAGTGGAGATGGGGATTGGGAAGGCTGGTGTAGGCCATCTGAACATGGCCAATACCCCTTAAAGGAAATATGTGATCTGATATGGGTCACTTGAGTGTTGAGTATGGCTGGACAATGATCTCTATATTCATGGATGGCACCCTGTCATGATTAGGGTTGCCACATATGACTACCTGACAGGTGTGGTGACATAACTATCACAGGAAAGACAACTGCCCAGCTGCATCCCTTACACACAGTGTCCATTATGTTGACCACTGCCTAGGTGGTAGTTCATGGGTACAGGGTTACAATAGGGTGCAATATGTAGCTGTCAGATTGTGGCCATATGTCACACACCTCACCCACAAAGCCCCTTCTGTATGTTGTCCACAACACTCTGAGTCAGCTATTGCTCCTAGGTCATAGTCATTTGCATACTTCAATAGGCAGATGCCTTCTGTTAGTCTGTGTGGTATACTCTACAATGAGGGGGAGTACAATGAATTAACCCTGTCTTACTGTAGCTGGCACTGGTGTAATGTGCATGTATTATTCAGACACCTTCTGTAGTGTTGGTTCTGCCAGCAGTCCCATTGCAAAACACTCCTGTGACATAGGAATGTACATCTAGTATACTGAGTGTAGGTGGAACACAGTATGGGTGATGATGTCCTATGACCTGGCAAGGTTATGATATGCAGTGTGAAATCAACCTTACTGTCATCTACATCTGTACTGCTGACATCAAATAATTTGATCAAGGTTCATGGCCTTTCAGACCAGTCTCAGTAGGGTAGTAGTGCAGTACTTCCCATTATCAGTGGTGTTGCCCCCTTTGTGGGTTGTGATACCTGTTGATGTGCACAATTCAGTGTGTACACAGAGTGACATGAAGCTATGCTTTACATGATGTGTATGTGGAGAGCAACTTGTTTTGCCATATGTATACGATACAACCTGGGATGTGGACAGGTCCCATGCAGCCTGAGTGCAGCTTGTACTTGCATAGTTGTAGTTACAGGGGTACTGTAGTGTACATGGATATATGATTGTGCACCTGTTGGGGGGGGGCACTGTGTTTATGTTATCCAACACCCTATCTGGATTGTTTATTCATGCTCAGCACTTGTAAGCACTAAGTAAGCTACTAATTACTATAGCACTCAATCTTCCTCATTACCTAGAGGTAAACAGTTTTTGTACATATTTTTCTCACTTGCTTAGAGTAAAACAGCTCTTGTACTCACTTTCTTCACTTATCTAGGGGAAAATAGTTTTATATTCAGGCATGTCCAAGGGTCAGCTCCCAGTGCTCTCTCCTGTCTATCTGATGAATCTGGGCATCTTGAGAAAATGTAGAAATTGCCTCATGTACACAGACAACCCTATCCATCTACTACCTAACACTACAACCTATGAGAGATGCACTTATCAAGCCAAACTGGAGGTAACGCTCTCTCCAACCAAGACTGAACTTGACAGTCATGTGGAGAAGGTAAACATTTGCACAACACCACACTCATCACATAGTCTCACTAAATCTACACCACCATAATCCACACAGAGTAACACAAAAACATTTGTGGAGGCTCTCAATAATAATCTGTCTAAGCAACAGAGACCTCCAAAGTGGAAACACAAGCAGCCTCCATCCCCCAACACAATCCCAATCACACATAGCCCACAGACTCAGTGTGCCCCCCAACCACAGCCAATAAGGCAAAACCACGCACCCAACACACTAGTCATAGGTGACTCTATAGTCAAGCACACTGGTGTCCCACTCACCAGGCTAAACAAGGAGAAGGTTACTGTCAGCAGCCTGTCAGGTACCAGGATCCGCCACATAACCCACTGACTCAGGTCACTCCACAACAAGTACAAATATAACTCTGTCATTGTCCATGTTGGTGTGAATGACCTGAGATGTACCTCCCTGGACTGCACAAAAAGATACATGGAAGAGCTCTCTGATCTTGTAGCCCAGGCAGGTATGACCCTAGCCCTGAGTAGCATTCTGCCATCCCCAGAATGATAATGCAGTACAAGGACAAAATGATTGACTTCAACAATTGGCTAAGCCTCTGGTGTCATTCTAAGGGTATCCAGTATCTGTCTGCTTGGGATGTCATGGTCGACAGACCACAATGCTTTGCCACAGATGGCCTGCACCTGTCACCCTGGGATTCGGATACTGGCTAAGGCTCTACTGCCCCTATAGTGCCTTCTTTAGGCAAGGTTCAAATAACATATTCACCACCATAACAGGAACAGGCATGCACAAACCGAGGGTGATGCTACTCAATGCTGAAAGTCTAAATCTCAAAATGCGCTCACAAGAGGCACTCCTTGCATTGGAGAACATCGATATTTGTGCAGTGACTGAGACCTGGTTCAAGGCTCCAGAGAGCACCCCTGCACTACCAGGCTATAACTCATACCACACTTTTCGGCCATGTAACCTGGACCAAAACACCCAAGGCGGAGGTATGTCCATATTCATTAAGGATATCCACCCCCTCCAGGCTAGTTGCTTAGCACAATGCATCCGAGGTTATCCAAGTGCAACTACATCTGGGCTGACACACAATCCAAATTGTAGCTTGCTACACATTCCCCACCATACCCCAAGATTCCCACTCCTCTTTTCTTGATGTACTGAAAATTATTAGTGTTCAACCAAATACGGTACTAATGGGTGACTTCAACTACCCCACCATTAACTGGGAAAACTACTAGTGTACTAACTCATTAGCTCAACGCTTTCTGGAATTCAAAACCTCCCATGCCCTGGATCAACTTATCCACACCCCCATCAGAGGCAACAATATCCTAGACCTAGGCATTACCAACATGAGTGACCAGTGTTCCACACCTAAACTCAACTCCTCGTTGGTCCGATCCGACCATAAGCTAAACACCCCTGATATCCACATCCCGCCCCCACCCCCCATTAAGGAAACCACAGTATAATATTTCTGCAAAGCCAACTTCATGCTTCTTAAGACAGAAGTGGTGAACTTCATGACATACATGCAGATGGACAATACAGTTACAACTGCTGAATCCTACACAAATGCACTCTATAAGCACTTACACGAGTGCATGGAGCATGCTATCCCAAACAGAACCAAGATGCTAACCTCCAAAAAAAAGGAAGCCAATCTGGTGGTCCACTGCCATAAACAAACTGTACAACAGAAGGAAGAAACTATTGCAAAAGAGAGTACAATCCCATGAGTGGAGGAGCTCCCTGGTCAGCCTCAGTAAGAAGCTGAGATCCCTTATAAGATCCTCCAAAGATAGCTACAAAAACAAAACTGCCACTAATCCCAAGGACAACCACAAAGCATTCTATAGCTATGTCAAATATCTCAGTGGCAACACCCAGATCTGCTCTGAGTTACAGCACAAAGGCACAAACATTACAGAACCAACTGATATTGCCAACATCCTAGCAGATAGGTTCAGTGTTACCTTTCCTACCCTCTCACCCCCTAAAGGGCCCATATCTATACAGGAAGAATGCAGAGTCCCTGTAATCACAACTAGGCAGGTAAAAGCTGCACTCTCTAAAGCCAGTATCACAGCATTCATGGGAATGGACAACATCCCAGGCTGCTTTTACATGAACTTCAGAATGAACTGGCTCCCACTTACGCACCATGTTCAATAATAGCCTCACATCAGGCTTTGTGCCACCTGAATGGCACACAGCAACAGTTATCCTACTCCACAAAGGTGGCCCACAATGACCATGGGACCTATTGCCCTATAAGCCTGACTAGCCTGGTCTGCAAGGCCATGGAGCACATCATCATGGATCTCATTCACAGGGACATTAGGTACCTTCAAACAATTGACCCACCCAGTTTGGCTTTGTTAAGGGCAGACCATGCCTCCTAATCCTGGTGGACTTCTTTGAGACAGTTACCAAGGCATTAGATGAGGTAAGAGGTCCACACAGCCTACCTTGATCTCTCAAAGGCTTTCAACACCATTCCCCATTCTGGTATTATTGACATACCCATCCACCTGAACATTAACCCCTACATCACAAGATGGTTTGCAATGAGGCTCATGGACAAAACCCACACAGTGGTAGTTGCATACCCTAGGTCTGACTGTAAACCAGTTACAAGTGGCATCCCCCAGGGCTCAGTCCTAGAACCCCTTATGTTTAGTATATACTTCTCTGAGGTACAGGCAAGCACAGAAGGACTTTGGCTGAAAAGGTTTGCAGACGACTGCAAACTGGGGCCATAATTGTTCCCCAGCTGATATATACACCCTCCAGAATGGTCGCTCTGAGACGGATACCTGGTGTCAATATCATGGCCTCAAGCTGAATGCCAAAAAGTGCATAGTCATCCCCTTTGGATAAAACTAATTACCTGCGGACTACCACATATGTGCTAGTCCCCTACATACAGAAAAGGTAATAAGGGATCTGGGAACCCAAGTAGATAGCAATCTCTCCTTGGATAACCATAATGCCAAGGTGGTTAGAATATCCTTCTACGTGGCCCCTTAATCTCAAATGGGTTTATATCCAGAAGAAGGGAGGCCATTGTGCCTCTCTACTCATGACTTATTAGACCCATTAAAGGATACAACACCCCATTTGGGATGTTCCTTATAAGACAACTGCAACAGCTTGAAGACCACAACAATACCACACCAAGAGGATTACTGACCTCAAACCGATGACCTATGCAGCCCAACTAAAGAAACTCCAGCTGTATTGGGTTGCATACCACATACTCAGAGGTGATCTCTGCTTGACATACAAGGCCCATGTCCAACCCAGTATTGCTGGATATGCTCCACCTAAACAAAAGCCCCTGAGAGCCACATGCTCTAGGGATATACACCTAACCACAACGATAACTAGACGTGCTTTGGGGGGATAGATTCCTGACCGAGACTCCCCATGCTTTGGAACATGATTCCAATGTACATCAGGCAGGGCCCCTCACTAGCACTCTTCAAGAGAAACCTTGACCGGTGGATGAGAGACAGACATGTACACCGGGGATCACTGCAGAGGCTCTGCTGGACAGAGGCACAGGGAACTAATGCCTCTGCTGTTCAGAGGCACAGGGAACTAACCTAAGGGGGTGGCGGAAGTCAACACACTCTATCTAGGCTTATAAATACCCTTGGGCAGACAGCCTAGTACCAACCTATGAACCCATTACATGCCTTATGTGCATGGATAGTTAACTAGCTCTTCCATTTTACTTTGCTATCATGCTGATAAACTGTCGGGTGACTACAAGTCATATGTATCCTGTTATTGTGTATTGTAAATGCCAATAGACATAACTAATGTTTGCGCAACATAACAGTAATGCTATGTAAAATGTAATACATATCTGCCTACAATACTGTACATTGCACAGTTATTGGCACAATATCCCACAATGCAAATCATAATTGCACAGTAGGCCCACCTTCAACATGTTATTCTCAGTAATGGACCCATACATATGCTTACTGTTACAATATATCAGCATATACTATCCCCTGTTATAGCACTACTTGTTGGACAACCCTGCCACTGACAGTGGCTGGAGAGGAATTGTTGGGTTCAAAGCCCTTATATAGCATCCCTTGTGGTGTATGAGGTGTTTGCCTTGTGACCTACAGCAGTACCCACATAAATACTACAAGCTTACTATGCTCAACAATACATCACTACAAGATAACTGTTTCCATTATATGCATGCTACACTTTAAATATTACAGAACAGGTACTACATACACAGACATACTGACTGTTCTACATACCTTATTAGTAACCCGAGGTATCGTTGACTGTTATTTCAATCCTTTTAAGTTTGTGTTTCAATCTTCTTTGTAATGTTCTGCTGGTATATACAGATGGTTTGAATGTGTGACAAGCCATCCTTTTATAGTTAAATATCAATAACATGTGCTATCCTGACCAACAATTGGTGTTCCAAAGTAGTTAATTACATGCACATCAGCTGTGCATCTACTCCATTAGCCAATACCATGGCAACAGTGGTGTATAATTGAGTACTCCACTTGGGGGTTGTCCCTTTGCCTTACTTTCGAGGAAGACAGCCTGGATGTGTTGTATGTGATGTATTGCAACAGCTATATGGAGACAGACAGAGATATATTAGCTGCATGACTCCCGTGGATTGTATGTAATGGCTAGAAGATGTTGTTCTACATGTGAGCACAGCTGTTATATTTCAGAACATTGTTACTTATGCAGGGTTTGTTTGTATCTGATACTTCTGCAGATGTTTCAGTCTGGCAAGGATGTTTGAGCAGCTCAAGGCTGTATGGCTATGCATGAAATGTTAGGTGGTTTACAGTGTGCTCAGCAGACATCTTTGGTTTGGTGTACATGTGTATCATACTGTGCTGTTAATCAGTAATTGGTGACACTTCCTGGTGTACACACAACCCTCTGAAACAGGATTAGTGCAAACAAACCCTGTAACATCAGCAGCTGTTCCATTGTATAACAGCAACTATTTCACATAGGGCCATGTCAGTGTGTCTCTGACTAGGTATGTTAAGGCTTCTGCAGATGTCGTACAGTGAGTGAATGATTTGTGATGTTATTACAGTTTGTATTGTAATTGGTTTGGGTGTGGGGGAGATGTTCATGGGTGTACATAGCAGATGCAGGTGTGTAGGAACTGCTTTTATACATAATCGATATGTGTGTGAGGGTTCCTTCCCTATTTGAACACTTATCCTTTGGTGGACTAATACTATGGTAATTGCAGGCTGATTCATTAAGGCACTGTTAATTGATTCCTGTCTAGCATGCAGGTGATGTTAGTCCTTGAATCCTTTTGGCAATACATTGGAATGTAATAAAGTGTTGCTACATGAAAGCTGTTTGTGTATTTCTGTCATAGGTATTTGCAGTCATTGGAGTTGTGTTGGTAACTGACCCTCTTTGGCTAGGGTTGCCACCATTTCAAATGGCCATAGTGGGACATTTTTGGGACACACATCAG